>NW_013671223.1:24653-50576 GCF_000517525.1 Limulus polyphemus
AATGTTTACTATTTTATCACTGTCGTGATAATTTAAGTTATAAAAAATCATAAACTTTAATCCTTTTTATTTAGATTTATATTAGATTCTGTTGATAAACTTTAATACTTTTTATTTAGATTTATATTAGATTCTGTTGATAAACTTTAATACTTTTTATTTAGATTTATATTAGATTCTGTTGATAAACTTTAATCCTTTTTATTTAGATTTGTATTAGATTCTGTTGATAAACTTTATAATTTAGGCCAAGAATGAGCTGTCATGGTTGTTTTTCCACCTTACCATATACCAAATGTTCTTAGAGGTTTATACTAGTCTCAGAAACTAAAATATAACGTACCGTATTCTTCGGTGTATAAGACGCACTTTTTTAGCCCAAAACTTGATGTCAAAATCTACTTGCGTCCTATACACCGAAGGTATGAATAATATATATGTATATATATACGATATACACAAGCCATGTGTAAATATATTTAAAAAGGCATGCGTAGTTTAGTTCAATTGAACGTGTTATTTATAACAATAGTAGTTTTTCTTTTAAAAACATAACTATTTATAATGCTCCCTAAATAAAAAAAATAAATTATAGTAATGGATGAGAGTGGAAAAGCTTGTAAATACATGATGATCCCTGTTTAATGTGGAGTAGAATAAGGCTGATTACTGTTAAGACTACTGGACACGATAAAACTCATTATACAATGGTGCTAGCATGTTGTGCAGATGGAACAAAATAACCACCAATGTTGATTTTTAAAAGAAAAACAATGCCCAAAGAAAATTTACCCAGCAGTGTCTACGTTCACGTATATGAAAAAGGATGGATGGATGAAAACGGAACACTACTTTGGTTTGAAAAAATTTGGTCGAAATGTCCAGGAGGCTTATTAAAAAAGCCTTCTCTCCTCGTCTGGGATTCCTTTAGAGCTCATAAAATGCAAAAAATAAAGGAAAAAGCTAATGAGCTAAAAACACAGTGAGCTGTTAGACCCAGCAGTTTAACAAGTCAACTGCAACCTCTCGATGTTTCTATTAACAAACCATTTAAGACTTTAATGAGAGAGGAATGGAACAACTGGATGCAGCAGGAAGTTTTTTTCCTACGACCCCTACAGGACGAAGGACCGACGCTTGCTCAGGTCTGCATGTGGGTGAAGAATTCATGGGAAAAAGTAAGAAGTGATATAGTGATTAAGTCATTTAAGAAATGTGGTATCAGTAATGCAATGGATGGGACCGAGGATGACATTCTCTTTGACCATAATATTGTATCCAATGATTCCTTTCCAAGCGACAGTGAAAGCAATTGATGATTTTGTAGGTTTTGAACCAAACTAAATAACAGTAAACTTTTTTTTGATTTACGGTATTTTCTTATTTTGTTGTTTTGAGCTCTTTTATGTTTAGAACAATATATACTATATAAAGTAACAAATTTAATTTTTGTTCAATAAAAATCTTTCAAATGCGACTGGAGCTTTTTTTCCCCCAAAACTTTGTCTTCAAAATAAGGGTGCGTTTTATACACCGGTGCGTCTTATATTCCAAAAAATATGGTATATACAATTATTCCTATAATTCAGGAATACCACACACTTTTGAAACATTAATTTTTTTTAATTCCAATTTTATTTATTATTGAAATTCAATAAGACAGTGGTAAATCTATCTCTCTGACATACACACACACAAACCAGTTAAATTTGGTGCATTTTCCAGGTTCTACTAAAGAAATAAAAATGAAAAATTTTACAATATGTAGACAAAGTTTTATGTTTTAATAACCTTTATTACTTTTGAACTGAATACTTTTCAAGGTCTTACCCCAACCCATACCGATGTGATTTTCTTTGCCATTCTTTTTATTGCACCTTATTAAAAGCTTTTTGAAAATTTGAGTATACCAAGATCACATCTTTCGTTCAGTATTGTCCTTGAGAAAAGATAAGATTTCCATTTGGTGAATCCATATTGGCTTTCATTCAAGATAACATTGGAGTAACATAAACAGCACTCCAATATTCAGATGCCTGATCACTTTATATTTACCTACTAAAAATGAAAAAGAGAGGTCCACATATCTGACCTTTATCCTCCTTCACAAACATGGGAAAAAAACCTTGTCTGGCAATGTTGTTTTATAAATTTTTATACCATCTACCAACAAGGGATTAATATCTGCACGATTCAGATCAATTATAATATTTCCTGTAGAATGCTCAGTGGCAGGAATATTGCTAATATCTTTATTTAAATTTAAAAAAATTAAAAGCTCAACCTCTCATAATATTAAACAATGGCCCTGCCATCAACATCCTTTCAGTTTGTTTTGTTTTAAAATCATCAGCCAGTTATTTTTTATAAGCCTTGTTAGACTTTCTAATTTTTTGAATACCATATCTGTATCCTTTCTATACTTCTATAAACCTTCTAACCCATTTACTCTTCTGGCGATTATCCCTTATATATTCTTTTTTTTTATGTCTTTAGCAGCCACTTAGGTTTGATCTCCCACAAAATTCTTTTCCTCTATTTTTAGGAACATGCCTATCTTGAATTAAAAGCAAGTTAATTTTTAAAAATTTCCCAAATCTGTCCTACATAATTTTTTAATTTATTGTCCCAATTCATTAATAATACATTTTTTTCATGGCCACAAAATTAGGTTTCTGAAAATTAGGAAATAAAATTTAATTTTTGTTTATCTTAACATGCAGCAAAACATTATACAATGATAATTCTTTCTCAAATGTTATTATTATTAGTGATTAACACTAAGTCTAAAATAGCATTTCTACTTGACTCCATATGTTTCCAGTCAATGTGCTAAAAGTAAAGTTTCTCCTGGTTATTATTAGGTCGTCATGAAATTAATGTTGCTTTTTTTTAGATGAAATAACTCGAACAACTTATATCTAAACAAAACATTTATTAAATGAAATAGTCTCCATTATTATCGATGATGCTTTACCATCTTACATTCAGCTTGTGAATGCCCTGATTAAAGAAGTCACTTGGCTTTGAAGCAAAAAACATATCGATGTCCTTTTTAACACCTTCCACATTTGCAAAAGTTTTCCCATTAAGAATGAAAAAAATGGTAATCTGATGGTGCCATATCTGGAGAATATGGTGGGTGGGGGAGAACTTCCCAACCCAACTCCATAATCTTGTGTTGTGTCAAACATGCCACATGTGGACGTACATTGTCGTGGAGAAGAAGAACACCTTTCCAATTGATGAGTGAAGGGCTTGATTTAAATGTTCCAGTTGTTAACTATAGATCTCTGCATTTACAGTTTGTTGTGGATTGTGGAGTTTGAAATGAATTACTCCTTTGATGTCTCACCAAATGCAAAGCATCACTTTCAGCAAATGGAGTCCAGGTTTTGGGGTCAGAAGTGGTGTTTGTCTAGGACTGAGCCATTGTTTGTGGCATTTAATATTTGCATAGAGAATCCATTTTTCATCACCAATGACAATTCTGTCCAAAAATGGTTCATGTGCATTACGCGCCAGAAGAGAGAATGCAACGTTCACGCATTGGAAACAATGATCATCGTAGAGTTCATGAGGCACCCAAACACCTTCTTTATGGAGTTTTCCCATATTCCTTAGATGTTTACATACTGTTTCATGAGAGACATGCAATTCTTGTATTCAAACAGCATTACATGCCGGATGTGTGTCTAATGTGCCATCACTATAAAGGATTAGAGTATACTAAACTTTACACATTATATAGGCTACACTAATGTGACATTTAACTATCATATGTGATGAACTTTTTTGGGGGGGGGGAGTAATGAAAGTGTTCCAAAATGTGACATTAATTTCTTGATGACTTAATACGACTTATGAATATTTTTATTAGTATCAACTGTGATCTCATTATACAATTTCTCACCCATCCTGTCTGATCAATTGGCCTATAACAATTTAATCGTTAATTAAAATCTTTATACCCTTGAAACCTCTGATTACAACCCATATAGTCAACCATTTGACTACAATTTTTATTTTTTCAGTCCTAATTGACGGCAGTTCATCCCTTATATAAAGAGTCATCCCACTTTCTTGTAAAAAATCTGTCACTATTAAACATTTTATGTGGAATTTCAAAATAATTCCTATTATCAATATTCTTCAAATGTTTTATTAATTCCCATTATATCATAGTCTTCCATTTCAGCTAGAACCTTGAACTCAACCATTTTGTTCCTGGTACTTTTCATTATAATAATAGCAATTAAGTTTATTCATGATCTTACTATGTTTAACTTTAAATCTCTTAGACTTGTCTTTAAAGCTGTTATTTAGCTTGTTATTGCTTGGAATGCTTATCTATCGTATCTCTTTTTTTATATTCCCAATTGACCAAGCTCTCTCACCACAATGAAACCTTAGTTTAAACTATCTTAATACATATATTTAGTTCCCCAAATAGCCTACTATGTAATCTCTAGCATATAATTCCTCCTTGTCATGAAAACCATCCAACACATACAACCAACCCACCTGTTGCACTAAGCATATCCTTGATAATCCTTCATTTAAGCCTTGGATCCAGCTTAGATGAGGGAATACACTCTTCAAAGAGAAACATGTCTGTTTCTATCCCTAAACCTCTGAAGGAAGTTTTTATACCTGTTAAGCAGCTCTTCTGATTTAAAATTTTCAAACTCATTCACTTCTTCATGGACTACAAAAAGAGAATGATCATTGATACTAACAAATAAACTGTTAACACACTATATCCTGTACAGAAAGTACACAACATATTTTGTATTAGTTATGTAAAGATATTAATAACTGCTCTTGACTTTGTGAGCATGTAAGTTGGTGATGTCTGTGTTTCCACATAGATTCAAATGAAGATATTTTACACATAGGCTACACTTGTTTAATGTTATTAGGATAAGTAAATTTACCTTTATTTCACAAAACCCTTGATTTGCTTCTGTACTTGGAAAAAATATAAATATAAACCAGTGACACGTACGTCAGATATCCCACATCTGATATGTTAACCTTGGTTACTTAAATATTTGTACTACAGATTTTCTTGTGTGTGTAATATCATGAAAAAACACAACTGAGAACTTCCTATACAAACCTTCTAGTTAGAAAAAAGGACAAAGGTTGAATGTTAAGCTATCTTATTGAAATTGGGGTTAATTTTAATTTTATTCATCTAATGTTCTATAGTTTTGTTATCTAATGCAATTAACACAGAGTTGATCATTGTAGAGGCTGGGATGAAAACTTTATTGGATAGTTTTGTACTTATCATTTCTCACCAATTATCTATAATAGTTTATTTTACAATATTATTTTATTTGTGTTATTCTCTTTGTATGTTCAAGTAACTACCTTTCCACAGTTGGACTCCCACTAAAACATGTTTTACAGTTTTCTCTCACAGTAACTTGTGCTTTGTTTTTATTTGTTTATCTAGTGTTTCTCACACTATTTATTTCTGTATGGGTTAATAGATTCAATTTTCCTTCAAGGAGACTTATTTTTCTTGTCAAATAAGTATAAATAAATTTGATTGGTATCAGTTTAATTACTTAAGTAATACTCTCCAATGTGAAAATACTGGTGTTATTCTTACACCTTTTTTTCAGTGTTTAGCTAAAATGATAAAACATTACACAAGGTTATGTGTAAATGCTTAAACTTTTAATTTTACTGAGTTTTTTGTTTGTACTAAAGTTTAAACTTAGTTCCCATAGTAATGAAAATTTTTTAACATATTTCTAAGAATCAAGAATTATTTTTGATTCTTGTAACCAAGAAAACTAGTAAAACATTCCACAATAACATTAGATATTAATAAAATTTAAAATTTGAAACAAAATAGGTATATAAGAATTAAATAAACTTGAAAGTACTTGTGCATTAACTATGAAAGTTTGACAGATAACAATATATAAGTCTTACAATGTATTGAGTTTAAAATTTGAAAAAGGTATGGAATAAAAAAGTATTCAGGAAGTGTATTGAAATTTCACTTTAACCACATTTTAAAGTTTTATTAGTTTGCAAAAAAAAAAAAGAATTATACAAATGATATGTAATCTGAGACTATATCTTTATTGAATGTAATTATCTTCACTTTTTTACAAATGATGTATTTTTGGACATAACTTTTCTATCAGCATAGTTAAAAGTAAAATTAGGATAAGACAGCACATACTTACATGTAGATTCTGCAACACATTCCATTTGCTCTGTAAATATACCCATAATGGTTTAGGGAACTATTATTTCACTCACGACAAAATGTACTTTTAATTTTTCAGGTAAATATTTTACTGGTAATGAATTTACAAGTACTTCTAGATTGTCTCTTAAAAAAATAGTACACCATAGTTTCAAAAATAGAAAAAACAAAACATGCTTTATTTTTGTATCACTAAGGTTGTTAAGCTCAGTCTTAAATTCAATGATGAGTTGTCTGCTAAAGAAATTATTTCCAGACTGTAATTTTTATTTTCTAACAATGGCTAGCCATAAAAATTCTCAAGGTTAACTATTTTAGAAAAACAAATGACAGCACAGAACATAGTCACTGAAATAAGGAGGTAATTACCAGACTGTTAACAAGGAACTTTTATGTTTAGCTGTTAATATATACAACCCTTAATTTTTATTCTAAAAAAGCTATCTAATTACATCACAACTAAACATTTACTTGGTAATTACCATAGGTAATTTAGCATACCAATTTAATTTGAAATGACTGAACAATACAGGTAACTATAGCACTAACACAAAGTTCTTATGTATTGTTTATCTTATTCTTGATACTTATTTTATGATAAGTGACTTGATAAAAGTGTGTGACATAATAAAGGAAGATTTTGATTTTTTTTATAATGCTAAATCATGTAAATCTTGAATTTAAGCTTTCTAATAATGTCTAGTATTTCTAATTTGAAGGGTATTATCTCATATACCCAGATGTTATGGATAGTGTTTGAACTTGTGCTAAAAGATAATGAAGTAATGTAAATGGAGTAAAAGTTGTGGAGTTCTAATTTCAAATTAAAACTTGATGACAATTGGGTGCTGGTTGGCCTGATGGTAGAGCTCAGTATTTTGGAGCTGATAAGTCAGGTTAAATTACTTGTGATATCACAAAATTTTTCAAACACTTTAAGATGGGTGCATAACAAGAGTAACAATTAATTCCTTAGCATGGATGGTGGGTGGTAGGGTGCTTCTGTCTGCATTCCATCTGGTCAGTAACTTAAAATTAGGAACAGCAGAAGATAGTTTTAGTGGCTTTGCCTTAAATATAAAATAAATACTAAAGAAATTATATTTATGTCCCAATACACTTATTCCCGGGGTAAAAAATATTGATCTACCATTTTATGGGGATTGTTGGTTCACGTACAATATTGACGTCTGTATTAAGAGTAAGTTAATTAGTCATTAATTTCTTTGTGCATGTTTGTAGTTTTAAATGAAAATTTTAAAATAACTCCCTGATATATATTAATTTTTTCTTGTCTTTCAGGTTTAGAAAAGATTTCAGAACATAAAGTAGCAGTTCTGCTACTTGCTGGTGGTCAAGGTACAAGACTTGGAGTGCCTTATCCAAAAGGAATGTATGATGTTGGGCTTCCATCTCATAAAACTCTCTACCAGCTACAAGGAGAGAGAATCCTTCGCCTTCAACTGTTAGCTGAAGAGAAGACCGGAAAACCGTGCATAATACCATGGTATATTTTTGAGTAGAAGTCTTTATTTTTCTTAATGAAAATGTTAGATCATACTTTTGTGAACTTGTAGTATTGTAGTAACTTATGGTTTAGAACATTATCTTAAAGTACACAAATTGTATTAAAAATAATTATAATTCACCAAGTTTTAATATTGTTTGAAGAATCTTGATAACTTAAGTTTTCTGTAAGACAAAGGGAAAAGGATTTGCTTGCAGTGTCAGGGTATACTCAGCTGTTTTCTGTTTTTTTCCAGGTACATCATGACCAGTGAACATACCATGGATCCAACTATTGAATTTTTTGAGAAACACAATTACTTTGGGTTAAAGAAAGAAAATTTTATAATTTTTGAACAGGATATGCTTCCTTGTTTCACATTTGATGGAAAAATTATTTTGGAAACTCCATGGAAAATAGCAACAGCTCCTGGTTAGTAGAAGAGCATAATAGGCTTAATTCTTGTGTTAGGAGGTAGTTGTGTTGGTCCACTTTGTGACTATATTTAGATATAAGCTAACAGATAGTAAATAAAATGACATTCTTTTTAAATATTATGAATCAAAAAAAGAACTTAGATGAAAAGTTTTATCATTAGCAATTATTAAAGAATACAATTTATATGAACTTCTTTTTTTATTGACTTTAGTTTTTTGTTTTTTTTTCGTCTTAAATAGATGGTAATGGTGGTCTGTACAGAGCCTTAAGGAAGCAAGGTATTGTGGAGGACATGGAAAAACGTGGTGTCATGTATATACATGTTTACTGTGTTGACAATATTCTGGTCAAATTAGCTGATCCTGTATTTATTGGTTATTGTGTTGAGAAAGGAGCTAACTGTGGGGCAAAGGTTAATGAGTTTTTTTGTTTTTTTTGCTCTTTGAGAAATAAGATACATTTCTTGCTGTATATCATTTAATTTTAAGCAGGTTATATATATCAAACAGCTTTACTTAAAAAGACAATAAAGAATAGAAAAAAAGTTGTACAATAATTAAGAATGTTTTACAAGTCTTGTTTAAAAGAAGTCAATATAATCATTGTTCAGTATAATTATTGTTTGTAGTAGATAATCCAGGATTGCTAAATACCTGTAGGGGGTTGTATAACTTGAAACTAGTCTAACTTAATGGATAGGGTTGAAAGAAAAGATAAAAGTGTTTTAATATCTTTCTCTCACAAAGAACTGGTAAAGTACCAGCCAAAAGTGTAGTTTAATTTTTTCATCCTTTTATAGGTTGTGGAGAAACTATTCCCTACTGAAGCAGTTGGTGTTGTTTGTAAAGTAGATGGCAAGTACCAGGTGGTAGAGTACAGTGAAATATCACTGAAAACTGCACAGAAACGAAACCCTGATGGACGTCTGACTTTCAATGCTGGAAGCATCTGCAACCACTTCTTCACTTTAGATTTTCTACATACTGTGATAAAGTGAGTAATAAACTGTGAATGTATTTCTTTCTTAGGTGTTAATATTACTATGATAATTATCACTTTTATAATTAATTAATTTTTTTTATTTATTTGGAAGGCTTATTATATCTGTATAAAATAGTTCCAGTATGTTTTTTTACTGCTACTATAAAAACATTAATGACCACAGATAAACAGAAATAGCTGTATAAATTATAAATAATTTAAATTGCTAATGTGAAATATTTCAAAACTGCATTTTTTATTGAAATGAAATTTCATCATGGCCAAAAATATCATTTAAAGTGAGTGTACCAACTGGTAAACAATGCATTCTAATTATTATAAGTAATGTAGTTTTAACATCAAATTTAATTAGCTATGCTCATTATTAAGTATATATTTTCAGTTCTGGTCTCTTTAGGTAAGTTATTTTAATCCAAAATTAATATTAATTGTAAGTTTTTAAATTTATTTAGTAGTAATTTTTTTCATGTTCATGTTTCAGATCTAATAATTTGAAACATCACATTGCCAAGAAGAAAATTCCATATGTTAATGAGGAGGGTGAAGTAGTGAAACCAGATAAGCCAAATGGTATTAAATTAGAAAAGTTTGTGTTTGATGTCTTTGAATTTTCAAGGTAAGTATGCATTATATTTTTAGTAATAAATTTAAGGCAAAATTCACAAGTAGATAAAAGTTTTCCATGATTAAGATGACTGACACTTTTCTTAGAGAATTTGTGAGATAAACTCTTCTATTCAGTAATTACATATTTGGAAAAGTTATATTGTAATATCCTCTGAGATGAAGAACGACACACCACTTTTGAGAATTTTATTTTATTTTTCTGAGGTGTTGTTTTAGAAGAATCTACGCTTTATAGACAGAAAGTTTTCTGTGTCTTAATCAAGTAACTTTTACCCCATAAATACAGTTTGTAATTTTTACTTACCATCAAAATTTGTAACAATTGTAAGATGTTTTGTTATGTACTTTAGGATGTTTTTTTCAGGGTTACTAGTGAGGGGCCAAGTACCTCAAAATTCGTTTAATTCAATGATGGGGCAAGTCTAAGAATAGACTGGCCACACTGTTTTCCTTCAGAAAAAAATACACAGTTCTGATGATAAGAAAAACTTCAAACTTGTAACTAGAATGTTCTGTGAACTAGTGTAGAATAATTAATTGGTGATATTGAAATACTTCATCTTCTTAATTAAAGTTGTCTACTTTAAGTAAAATTATATATTTAAGCTAGAATTACTCATACTCTTGTATTAAAGAAATTTAAATGTTCACACAAATTACATTTGAATTTACATTTTGGGAAGAATATTTATGGGTCTACAAATCAGGTGGTTAGTTGTGGGGATGACCGTGTTATTTTTCTGTGTTTGCTATAATAGAGATATTTTTTTAAAAATGTATGCTTTTGTATAAAATTTACATTTATGAATTTTTAAATATGTAGGACCTGTCATTTTTCTAATGATCTGTTTTTTTATTACTTTGGTTTAGTCAGTTTGTTGTATGGGAGGTACTTAGAGAAGATGAGTTTTCTCCACTGAAGAATGCTGATGGAGCAGAAAAAGATACACCAACCACAGCCCGCCATGCTCTTTTTAGCCTCCACCAAAGATATGTCCTTAGTGCAGGAGGAAAATTTGTTGATGAAGATGGAACTACAATCCCTTTAATTCCAAGGTTTGTTTGATTTTAAGTGTTTGTTTAATAATGTTTTTATAATTTCAGTGATGTTCATTGTAAATGCACAAGTGTTAGGTTGTTTGAGTGACAGATAATGATAGATGTTCACTTTTACAAGTGCATTCTTGTCTTCAGTTTTTTTATGTACTCACACAGTTCAGTAAAAGTTCAGAAAGGATTTTTCATATACATACCTCACAGTTTATTTTCAAGTTTCTTTTATTTTTGTATTATCTTTTGTTCATTTGACAAATATTTATTTCAATTTTGTATTCTATATTATATTTTATTTTAACAAGTAGATTGTTTTAAACAAAGTAAAGTGAAAAAACATGTCAAGTTACTTTTTTAGCCCAAATTGTCCAAAGGGTTTTAAACTAAAATATACACATTTGTGCTTTAAAAGTCATCAAGTCTTAGAAACTGATGAGAGAAATAGTTACATAAAGTTGTATGGTGAAAGAAAAATAAGTAAGTTGTAACAATCTTTCATTATAAATAGTTATTGTCTTGAAAGCGTAGTAATAATAATTATTTATTTTTCGCTTCAAATAACATTTGCATTATTAGTCTTTGAAATTTACATATAAAACTTTTCTTTTATCATAAATAAAACTTGCATGAAATGAAATGTCCAAGTAGTTGCATAAAAATATAATTTTGTATTCTTTAATATTTTTTTTCTAATGAGTTTAAATTTTGACCTCGTCTTTATCCTTTTTTTTTGTTGCCTAACCTTTGCCTGTAGCCTGTCCACCACACAGAAAAGCAGTTTGAGTAGCACTTGTAAAGAAACTGGTCATGGTGATGATACAGATAGGTACAAAGCTTGCTTCCCCCTTTTGTGTGTAGTTCCTGTAGATCTTGCAACTCAGTTTTATAACAGTTATAAACAGACATCCCAGATTTCTAAGTTTGCTTTGAACACGTGTTGTTAAGCCTATTTGAAGTTCAGAGTGGTAAATATTTTAATACTTGCACTTCAAAGTAAGATAAAGTTGTCAAATTTAGAAAATATTGCATTTGGTGATCATTAAGTAAAATCTATTAACGAATCTTAGGACTTTAGTGCATTAATTTTTTTTTCAGATTAAAACTTTTACTACTGTTTCTCATAAAACAATTGTTAATGTGTTTTGCCATAAATAAATGTGAAGCTTGAAACAACATACGGGGGTAGGTAATGATGCATATGCATTTTTATGAAAAAAATTATTTATAGTTCTAAACAATATTAATTTAGATTCATTAAATTTTAGTATATTATGACCTTGTTGGGATTAAAAGTGGATTTGAAGTATAATTATAAAATCACATTTTAATTGTAATGTAAGAAGTCCATCTTCCTAAATTTTCCTACCCTTCATATAAAAGCAGCTTATCAGGTTGTTGTTTTTTTTTTTTTCGTCTGGAAGCATCTAAAATACTTTGCAGTAAATTGATATTAGAGATTAGGCATAATATCAGTTTCTTTTTTGTTTTTTATTGGTTTTAATCTACAATTTTTTTCTTACTTTTCTCTTAAAAGTTTAATAAAACACAAAGCAATATTATTTAAAGTATAATCATTTATAGCCAACTGAAACTTTGCTATTAGTTCTATATTGTACATATATTTGTGTTGTTGGTTATAACCTGCTTTCATTATTAATTTATACCTATTAAATTGTGTTTTGACCTGAATCCATTATTGTCACTATCCATGAGTAAACAAGAAGGATTTTAGATTTTTTTCTACTATTCATAATAGTAAAAATAACAAAACATTGCCAGAAAACCAGTGGCTTTAATGGACAGTACCTGCCTGTTTCTGGAGTGGGACAATATTTCAGTTTTTATACTGAAGTTTTCTTCAGGTTGAAGCAGTCTGTTCAAGCCACAAAACTAGCATGTCTGCAGTGCCTGAACTACTCTGGAAATAAAGCCAATGTTTGTTTCTTTCCAGTAGTAGCAAAACATGTTTGTAGCATAAGTAACTAAAAAAATTATCTTCCGAATATAAGCATTATGATTTTGCTCATATTTGTAACTAACTTTTGAAATAAAAGACTCTTATGGTGAACATAATATGTAAATATGTTCAGAAATATTTCAAATACATGTATGCCTGAGATCACGCTTTTAATTTGCATTTTTGATTTTAAAGTGTGGTGAAATGTGATCACCTTTTGTAATATTTCTTTAATGTTTAGTGTTAGAAGTTTACAGTATCTGTTTTTTTAACCTTTTAATAATAAGTATATAAGATATTATAGGGTGATTGATTTATCTAGTGCTGTAAATAGGGTCGAAGATCACATAATATTAGAAACTTTCAAGGGAAAAGTATTGAAGATATTTGAATGAATGAAGTAATTTTAAAGGAGCTTCAAAACATGTTTGTTAAATATAAAAACTAAAAGCCCTTGTAAAACACTAGATTTAACTTTTATACTTGTTACTTATTTACAGTGTATTCACTGTTGTTATATGTCTGGAAATTAAAAACGTTTTTATCACTTAGTCAAAAATATTACCAGAAATACCAAGGCCCAGTAGTGTGTGAAATATCTCCTCTTCTCTCCTATGATGGTGAGGTAGGTGTTCAAGATTTTATTTAAGCAAGCCTTTCATACATTGTTTGAACATGCATAAAAAATAGTGCTTTAATATAGAGTGATAAACAATTTATTTTTAATTTAAAAGGCTTATCTGTAAAATATGTATACTGTTATATAGTTTTTCAGACTACAAAGTATTCTTTCTCCTGTACAGGTCTTTGTATTGTAGGTTATTTCTTAAAAAATTGCAGTTGAGTTTTGGTAAAGGGAAATTATATTTATTATTTTTGTTGTAGAAAGTGTCTAGAAACCTAAAATTATACTACTGTTAGTTAAGTAATTAAATATATGACAATGGTTCCAACTTTTTTGTATATTAACCAGTGTTTGGTAGTAAATACGTAGGACTTCTATTTTACTTCAGAACATATTAATAATAAAGCTTACATAACAATATAAACATATTATCATTACAGTGTGATATTACTGGTTAGTTTATTGTTTGCTGTTTTTAGGATGAAAGCATTAGTTCTCTCTAAGTAACTGCTTTTGATAAGTTTAATTATGTAGCTTTTCACAACTGCATACACATTATTACATTCAGATTTAGAATTAAGCACAGTATAACTTTGTGACATTGAATAAAAGTCCAGAGACACAACTTTTGAGTATTTCTGAATTACAAATTGTCAAGTCGTGGCAACTATAGCCAGTAGAAAGTTGCAGGAAGCTTATGACAAAGACTTTTTGCATTGGGAACTACATTACAAGTCTATTTTAAAGATGCATGGTGATCAGATAGAGTATGATGAATTTGGAGACATGGACTATAATGACCTTGTTAGGCTCCAAAATTGTTTTAATATAACTCACTCAACGTCTTTAGAAAGATGAGTGGTTAGTTAGAAGTATTATGGATCTAATTATTTGGGTAAATAGGAGGAATAAGAAAATTGCAGAAAAATGTATACAGATCACTTCATATAATTAGGTCTAATATTCACAACTAAAGCTTTTTCTTGTTCAGTTCTTGTGTCCAGTGTTGATTGTTTTGTTCAGCTATTTTTTAATAGCCTTGTACCATAATTTACAAGTTCAAAACAACCTGACTACAGTATCATGTAAGTGTAATCGTGTGATTTGTACAACACTAGCTTAACCATTAGTTCTTCTGACATTTGATCTCATTGTGTATATTAGTAAACATGTTATGTACATTTGGTTTGACTACTGATAGTGAGATTGATTGTATTTCTACATAGGACCTACATGAACTGGTCAGTGGAAAGAAATTCACTCCTCCTCTGGTCTTGGAAAGCACACAGGAACAAAAGTGCCAAAATGGAACCAAAACACCAAACCTGCCTTTTACTGTGTAGAAAAACAGTGGACTTTGTAATGTTTCTCAGCACGTGTTTGTGGTGGTTGTCTATTTGTATACTCATCATTGTGTGTATGTAGACACAAGCTGGGGCAGTAAATGAAACTTAGACTATCGTGTGCTGGTACTAACTTAATAATAGAAAGTTACTTCAAAACTGCACCAGATGTCAAGTAATTGCACATCTTATCCGTTTGAAACATTAAGAGGCATGAATTAAGTATTGACCAACCAGTGTTAGTGTGTTTCCTAAGATTTATATTTGATTAGCACAAAATGTTTACAGAAAAAATTTGAACTCTTTTTTTTTAAATTTATGGTAGGAGCAGACAGAAAAAGAGCGAGTTGAATACTTTGTATGAAGGATAGAGTAATTACTGGTCATTTCCACAAAAGTAGTTTTTTGTTAGAAGCTCAAATCTGTCAATAGGATGCTTTTGTATAATGTATATAAGGTTTCAATCATATGTTAAAGCATTCTTCCTCTGGCTATTCAAAGTAAAACATTAGAATAATAAATTAAATAGAATAAACAAGGTAATATTCTATAATAAGATTTCTATATTTCACTACTGTGTGTTTGTTGGGTGTTAAAATGTTTTTAGTTTGTATGTTTTTGGTTCTCGGTGGCAGTAAGGCAATTCAATAAGCTGTGGACTTGTTTGACTATAACCTTTGGACCATAATGACTGTGACTAGAAATAGAAATAATAATTGTTTTTGAGTATTAAACTACAAAGACACCAAAACTGACACTAGTAATCAAAATGTATGTCTTAGTAAACCTTTCTATTAGGATCCACTTTTAGTTGGAATCATCTGTTAATTAATTAATACCAACTAGTTTTCTTCATTTGAAAGTTATTCCCATTCAACACATTATCTCTGTTATATATAATTCCCTCTTATAAATGATATACAGGGTTGGTATAATAAATACATTTTTGACTCAAATTACTTACTGTTATAAAAAACATTTACTTATTCTTCTGATTAGCTGCTGTATTTTAAATTGACACATATCTGTATATATTTTTTTGTGCAATTATATTCTGAAACTTAATTTAGGTATTTTTACTTTATACTTTATTAAAATAAATTTTCCCAGTTGTGGGATTGCATAGTTATTTGTATTTATAAAATACATTTTTCAATTTAATATTTTTAATGTGAAAAACTATATATATACATATTTTTTGTTAATAAATTTTTATCAATTATTTTGGAACAGATTTAAGTAATACATGTAGGTAGTTTTCCAGTTAGATCATTTCAACATACAAGTACATAACATATATACAAATGACATATTTTTTTTCTGATTTGGTTGTTTTCAGAGATTTGCAGCAAAATTTTATTTATAAGCAGTTTTTTGTGGAGGAGTATCAAAAATAAATATTTAGGTTACTATATTACCACTGTTATTTAATTTAAGACATTTTATGCAAAGGAGTGATTAAATTACTGTATACAGCTTTGAAATGAAGACTTTTTTTTAAATTAAAATGTAGATTTGAGGATTTCTGTCCTTTAAAATCCAGTTTGTCTAATGTAGATTTTACTTGTGATATAATAACTTCTAAGAATTTGCCTTATTTGATATACAGTGAAAAACAACTCAGTTTTGTAATTCATGTGAATTAACAAATGACAGATAATTACTTTGTTTAAGAAAGAATTCACAAAGCTAATTCCTCTATTTAAGGTTAGCTTGGTTGTATAATATCAGAATTTTGGATTGAACTTTTACATCACAAATAATGTTATTCAGTAAAAATCACCCAATGAGAATGTGGTGCTGCAAAATATTTTTATTGTTTTAGTTTTGTTTTTCATAATCTGATTTCTCATTGTAAAGAAACAGATTCAAAATATCCAAGATTTTTGTTTAATTAAAGCACTTGTTTTGGCAATAATTATATATTTCATTTTTAAAAAGCTATAGTATTGTTTACTCTGCTGATCTCTCTATATTATAATGCTAAATATTGTTGAAATAATCTTTGAGGTTTTCTTAATGTTTTAAAATTAGCTTGGATTGTAACCATTTTTCTAACACCTCATGTTTTTGTAATTTGTATTCAAACAAGTTTTTTAATGTGAGTAATGTTCTAATATTCACTTGGTATTTTCGTGTTTGTTCATCCTATTTCTGTACATTCCAAACCAAATCTATTTTTATCATAGGTAAATTTTAGTTTAAACAAAAACACATGTAAGTTTGTTTACTCTAAATGGATAGTGTGCCATGGTAGGATTATCTCAGGATTAATATTCTTGCACTCTTGCTTTGCCTTCATTAAACAAAAACAATTGTGTCAGAATTTCTTGAGCCTATCCTACTAAGGCTGGGTCTCCATTGAAAGTACAAAATGAACCACCTGCTGTCTTATCAAACAATTAAAAAACATGTGAACCTATTTGCAATGATTTCAAATGCTCTTATACTGTGTTTATGCATAAATTTGTAACAAAAAATTGTAGATATGATTTGAGACATCAAATGTTGCATATGAAACTATTTGTCACAGAAGAAAATTTTAAATGTAAAACTAGTTTTAAGTAACTTTTAGCAAATTTTGTAAAGTATACAGAACAGTGGATAAGATGCACGAGGTAATAATACATTTGAAAACAGATGAGCCATTAATTATTAACTTTGAATGCATCACAGTATATTTTACTGTGTTGAAGCAGAAAATATTAAGATTAAATAACATCACTCTGACAAACCTACAATAATCTTGTACTTTTATTGGAAATTAATTACTTGTATCAGACAACATAAATATATATATAGAGAGAGAGAGAGATTGTGTTGAAAAGTAGTTTTTTTGTGTGTGCAAACACCTTTTATGATTGTTTCTTCAAAATTTTCTTAGTTATATATCATTAATTAAAAGATTAAGTCTACATAAAGTCATTAATAAAATGTAATTTAATTTCATTTTAAATTGTAAGTCTTTGAAGGTTTACTGAATACATGTACTTTTTTTCTCTGGACTAAAACTTTTTTAATGATTAGGAAATTATTAACAATGATTATGTTATAGTGTACCATCAATAAAAATAAATACAAAATTGTACATAGTATACTTGTTAATGTATTCTTACATCAGTTAGCTAATTACAGGCTAATACAGTAAAGTAGGGTGAGCAAAGGCAAGTGGCTAATTTGCTCATGGATCTGTGGTTCATTCTCCATTACTGCCATAAACAAATTGTGCCCCACACTTTGAGACTGTGGGTGTATTATTAGAGTGACCATCAAATTCCACTATTTGATGAGAGAGCCCACAAGTTGACAGTGGGTGATGTTGACCTTACCTTTAGTTTATCACTTCAAAATTAGGGATGGTTACTGCAGATGGCCCTTGAGTAGTTTTGTATGAAATTAAACAGTAAAATACTTATGTTAAATGTCCAGTATCTTTCAGCTGGATAAGGTTCTTTGAATTTGTACTACTTGACAATAATAAGCAAAGTGAATGTGTACAGTATATGGTTTTAACTACAGAGTAATTGTAAAATACTATACATGGGGAAGACATAGGGGGCTAGAACCTGTTTGCATGTCTTTCAGATATCAGTTTGTCTTTGTCTTCTTTACTTTGTTGCTTCAAGAGCTTCATTTGACTGTTGATGACTGTTGAAAATCACTGCATTAATTCTGAGCCGGTTAAGAAAAAATTGAGGAGTTTCAAGAACGATAAGGCTCCTGGTCCAGATAATATTTCCCCAAGGGTTTTGAAGGAGGTTAAAGATTGGATATGTGAGCCACATACTATATATTTTTTGCTAGTCCTTGAACAGTGGGCAGGCACCAGAGGATTGGAAGTTAGCTAATGTAATTCCTCTTTTCAAGAGAGGTGATAAAAATTGTCCCAGTAATTACAGAACCATTAGTCTTACATTAGTTATTGTTTTCACTTTGCTTCAATTATCATAATTTTTTGCTAAGCTTTCATGATTTTGTCATACCATCCACCTACTTTATCTTTGTCTTGCTAAGCGATGTTTTCTTTCTTGCACGGTTTATAAACTATTTTTAGTTTTATTCAGAATTTTTATCTTAGAATTTATTTCTTAGATGGTGTTAGAAGTGTTCAATTTAAATGAAAAGCTGAGGGATTGAAAGATTTTGCTGTAAAGCTGATCATTTATAAAAATAATAAAAAACGTAAAATCCTGACTCGACTGGGATTTGAATGTGGGTCTTCACATGAGAGTTGGACACTGTAACCACTGAGCCACTTTGATAACCAGTCTTTCAAATATATCATTAACAAGTATGGTATTCATGTTTTTCCAAGTATTAAAAAACCTGCTATAAACATGATAACTTATCAATAAAAAGAAATAAAAAACAAAAACAGCTGTACTGTTATTTGAACATAAGACTTCTGCTTGAAGTTTGGGTGCTCTAACCATTGAGGCATATTGAGTGTTACAAGCAGACAGTAGCTTTTATATATACATGCTAATGCTTGTTTTCTCTAATGAGAAAAAGCTTGTAAGTTGCCAGGTAACTGTGAATTAGCTAGCAAAAATTAAATTTTTGGGCAATTTTTTCTGTTATAAAACTGTTTAAGCTATACTTTGAACAGAAACTAAGGTATAAGTTTCCTTAATTTCAATAAAACAGCTTCAGTGATGAAATATTCACGACAGCTTTTTGTGCTAAGAACTGTTAGATAGTAACAAAAATGCATAGTTGTGTGCAAATCAATAAATTTGTAGCCCATTTTCAACAATCATGTTTTTGCCTCATTTTTCATCCTTTCTAAATCAGCCATCTTCTAGTCCACTACCAGTTTTTCGAATAATTGTGGTTTAACTCTTTCCAAATATTTCTGTAAACCAACCTATATACATTAGTCTGTATTCAAATATAATCAAAAATGTCATCTTCATTTAGAGTTTTATGGAGAAGTAGATAAATAACAGATCTTGTTGAAGTTCAAGAGATACATCACCAGTCCAGCTAAAGTATGAAATGATCAGCTACTGATAACGCTTTTGCACATTCTACATTTTGTGAATTATTTAAATTAAAGCTTAAATAGAATAAACCAAAAATTAGTAACAGTCTCCCATTTTTTATGGCACTTTTTTAAATTTACTTGTACATTTGGTGGTTTAAACACAGAGTTAACTTTTAAGTAAACTGTTACTATATTATTATATTTTATTGTAACCTTTATGTTAAGTTACTATTGAATTATGGAGAATAGAAAGGTATAAAACATATATATATATATATATACTGCTTTCTTACTTCAATTCATATAATGAGGTTACCATTCCAAAAAAAAAGTTTTGATACATCAATACTTGTTGCCCATGTTTAAATATTTCTGTAACTCGTAATATAGTTTTGACAATCTAAAAATAATGACAGAATTTTCTAATCCCTCCTCCCCTCCTACAGTTGATGACTTGGAGATGGAAAATGTTAATACAACATTTTATACTTGTCTCTCTTGAGTTTAGCCATTCAAAAATGTAACATTGAAATTGTAAATAGTTTCTTTATGTTATTATTCTGATATGATGAATTATGAAACTTTCTCTGGATGAGGAACTACATAGTAATTTAGTTACTTATTTTCTCTTTAGTGGGAGAAACATGAGATAAAGAGTTGTGTTCTTGAGAACTATCTATAGATAACAGAAATAAAGATACTAACAATAGCATCCCAAAGTTAAGCAGAAAAAAAAAATATTGTTTGAACTCCCCCCAAAAAAGCAGAGATTCTTGTTGAAACAGTGCAAGGCTTTTACAGTAGAATTACTCACAAACAGGTATTTCAGATTTGAAAATAGTTAATTTATTCATGAGTTTAGCCAAAGTATGTACACTTATAACACTAACAACTGGGTTTAGATACCCATTGTGGTGGGCACGGCACATATAGCCCATTGTTTATCTCTGTGCTTAACTACATTTTTATGTTATTAACAAGAGATATATTCAGGTAATACATAGTAAATGGGTAGTATCTGTTTGTTTAATATAACTTTATTATTTCTAATAAAAGGGACTAACTTGAGCATTATAATCTGTTCTGAAAGTTTTACATAAGAAATTATTTCTTGAAATATTACAAAATATTTGAAAGAGAAATTTAAACAGAAAAAAACACGCCTTAATGGCTGAAAATAGGATTTTAGTACACTACAAGAAAATCACAGGGGAGTGAATAAACCTGGATTGAGCTAACCATTAAAAATCAAATGTGACATATCTAACTTTCCTATGGTACTATAGTATATATTTCAATAATTTTCCTAAAATTCTAATTTGGAACATGCTAAATCTCATTGAAATCATGTGTCAATTCAAACCTAAGTGTAACTTTCTGTAGCAAGGAAGCTACTGTATCGTGGGATAGTTGTGTTGTATCCTACATTGCCATGTAGATCTGTGACATAGAGAAAAAAGTACTTGGGAATAATTATAATCAAATTGTATAATTAATTGATTGGCTACAGAAAGAATATGAATTATGAAAGCAGTTTGACATTTTCAACGAGATTCACTTATGTTTTGAGAAAGCCAAGACCTTTTTACTGAAGTTCTGTTAATGTTTAACCTGTGATGAGGTGTGTGTATATATATACACCTTTCCTTTGATTACTTAGTCAGTCAGTTTTCAATTTACTACAAAATTTATTTTCGTCGTCTTTTATTTCCCACAGTTTACTCTAGAATCACAAACTACTAGCACAGCCAGCCTTTGTTCCAGTCCATCTAACATTTCCTTTAAAAATTGTTTTTCTTTCAACTTCAAACTGTACATGGTCTTCCTTATTCTATCTACAACAAGTTATTACACAGACTAGCTAAAATCTTTCCATAAATCCCCCCCATCCCACCTTTCAGCCAAAATTCCAGATGTTGTAAACCTGTACAAATACACTTGGGAAACAGCTGGTATTCTAACTTTTTCTGGTACGTTTACCTAATTACCACCACCTTAGCTTGTAATCTGGAAATAAAAGGAAATTACAATGGAACATGTTTATGGCAGACTGTGTTACTATTGTATAGAAAAAGATCTTCAGGATGTTGAAACTTCATGGCAGACTCTAAAAGGTTGAATTTTTATTTAGGAAATAACATTTGCTTTAAATTTTCATTAAATATAACAATTAATATAATTCTTGTCACCTAACATAGAATGACTGACTAAGATTTTGTTAAAATATGCCAATAGCTGAGTGCCGTAGTTTGTGTATATGTGTAGGTCCTAAGAGGGGGATATGTCGCAAGTTTCCCAAACTTTTCAATGTTTTTTAATTATTTTAAAATTTTCCCTTACTTTTAATCCCTTTTTTTTCTAGAATTCTGTCATTTTTCAGGTTTGTGGCTACCCTATACATTTGTATTTCCATGTACTAGATCAGCAAACCTCTTTGTTGTGAAGATCAGTATCTGTGTGCTTGATGTATTATTGAAATACAATAGAGGTTCAAATTTTCGTTTATAGTTGAGTACTAGAAAAATAGTATAGTGACAAAGTATTTTTAATTTTAGAATTTAAATTTGATAGTATAAGAAAACAATATCATTGATGATTACAAACCCTGAAACAAGTGAAACTCTTACTTTTTCCTGTGAGATGAAGATGAACATTGTATAGTTGCCATTTGCAATTAGCCCCCCCCCTTCAACAAAACTCTTCAAATACACTATTATAAATAGGTTTAATTACAACAATTATCATTCAGAGCCAAAATAAGTAAGGAAATGGTTGTTTGTATTATAGCTGCACTATGTTACCAGCAGGGATCGAACCCGAATTTTAGTGTTATAAATCCTGAAGCTTACTGCTGAGCAACTGGGGTGAATAGAAATATTGAATATAAAAACTGTTATATGTGAAATTGACATACCCACAATTGTTTAACTACCCTGATGTACATAGAATTTAATTTTCAACATCAGTTTACGTTCAGCCTCCTCCTATGTGAATGAACATGTATTCAGCGTTGTGGCCTCTAAGAAAAGTGATGAGAGAGAGGGATTACGTCCAATGAGTGTTTCATAAAGAGAGTACAAAACATACAAGTATTGGTTCGATGCATTATAAACCGAGTGTCTTGGATAAATATGTCATAAGAAATAGCAATGTAGCATCTTTTTCTATGAAAGTTCGTGAACGTCTTATTATTATAAAAAATAATATCATCAGAAATAAAAACGTGGACATGCTGATATCGACAGACCTACAGCAAAATAACAAATATTCATTTAATACGAATAACCTATGGAAATCTGGAACTGGGATATGGGAGGTGTACCTAACCTACTTGGTACGAGGATCCTAAACTTTCGTGATTTTGAAAAAAAAAAAATGGTGCCTTTACATAATTTACGATTTCAGATATTTTGCGAGAAAATTCCTTCACCGTTATACGGGTATTGAAAGGACGTTCCATGTGTAATTTTCGAGATTAGTAAATAAAATGTTCTAAAAATAACTTCTTGGAAAAGTCAAGACATTAAAGATTTAATTACAAGTTGAAATTAGGCCACTTGTTGAACAGTTTTTTATTAAATGAATTTGAAAAAGTTACTTTCTGAACATGAAATTCGGTTACTGCATAAAAATTATATGGGTAAAGTGTTCGATCTTTTGTATATAGTTACTCACCATCATACGATATGAGAGGTTAATCTTTTTTATTTTGGTTTTAAATTTGACATTATTTTTAATGTTTTTCTATATAAACATGCAATTTTGTCGTAATTTTAAGATGTCATAAAATAAAACCAATCTTAACTAGAATCCAATCTACAAGTTAACCACTGCAGTTATGTTTATAAATCTGTTTAAGTCATAAAGTTTTTTGTAAGAGAGATGAACTAAAAAATGCCCATAGAAAATGCATTGAGACTTAGTTCGCATAAAATCTCATAGATGGCAGCCAACTCGAAATTTTCAGTATATGTGTATATCTTCTATATATTTTGCATTGATCGGGTCTGATCTTTTCACTTACAAAGTTCTGCACTTCTACTTAGTACCATTACAGGGATAAATAACTAACTACTTTAAATTTTTTATATAATTTTGTATGCATTAATTATTACAGGTTTAGATCAATAAGAAGCGATACTGTCTGATAGGTTATTTTTTGATAATGTCTTGAAAGTATAGAAACATTCTTGTAATGATTATCTGGTGCATAAGACGAGTCATAGTTTGTCATTATATTTACATGTATATACATACAAGAAAAAAAAATAAATGTTGATCGAAGTTAGTTAGTTTGTAATTAAGCACAAAGCTACACGATGGGTTATCGGTGCTCTGCCTACCACGGGTATCGAAACCCGGATTCTAGCGTTGTAAGTCCCTGTTTGAGCTTCAACACTTTTCAGAAGTGTGAAGAAAATGTTGGCAAGGTAACTATTCGGCATGTAAGAGTTTGCATGTGTTTCATTGGAATTTAATATAGTTTTTAATATATGTGTCAAACCATAGAATTTTTGTTCCTATATTTATAGCTTTTTCATTTATCCATAAGCCAAACAGTGTATAATTTCCATGCTGATTTGATGAAGTTGGTTGCACAATATGAGCCTTTATTTTTACCCTTGTGAATAACATCAAATATTTTAATATGCATTCTGGTTTTCAAAATGATATTTTCTGATGTTGTAATTTCTGTTATAAACATACCAAGTAAACCAAAATTATTCTATTTTTCCTGGTTTAGGAATGGGAAGCACTGCTCCATAAGCAACTTATGACAGCAGGTTGTGAAGAAAGACGTCTTGCTATAGAAGCTGGTGATGTGGACAAGGATGGAGTTCCATATATTACTGTAATTGTTGATGTAGGATGGACTAAGAGAAGCTACGGACACAAGTACACAGCCAACTCAGGAGTAACCAAAAGAAAGATGGACATGAAGAAAAAATGAAATATAAACACTCTTCTAGAAAGTTTCTGTGATCCTACGTTTTGATATTTCTCGTGTTTTGTTTGAGATATAAAGGCATCATCGGCCTTGTGATTTCTGTTTGTTATTGTGTGTGTCTTAAAAAAAAAAATCTTTTTATGTATTCATATTATGAATCACCTATTACGTTACAAATGTTTGTTGTTGTTTTTTTTTTTGTGTAAATCAAAGTTTAAAAAATATTTGCCTTTTCACCTTATCGGAGTTTACAATATTACATCTATATAACAAAACACACGGCTATGTTGTTTATTCTGATATTTTTTACAAAGTTACATTGTTCAATCTCACAAACAACTTGGATTTATGTTAGTTCTCATTTCGGAATATAAAGAATATTAAAAAATACATTACGAAAATAGTTTATCAATACTTTCAATATTCTGCAGTTATTTCGTTGTATTGTTACAAATAATATTTTATTTAAAAATAATCCCATAAAATTGCAACTTTTCTGACTTTCGATCAGTTTCGAACTCGACTAGTTTTTATGAGGTCAGCTGAGTTTTTTCTAGAAACTTACCTATTTACCAGATGGAACTTCTAAATAAGAGGTATTTGTAATTGTTTCTTCCAACATTGTGCTCCCTGTCTCCTGGAGCGTTTCTTTGGCTGTTGGGTAGACACGCGATCCCTGTTGTTATGGCAGTCACGTGTCAAGTTTTACACATCGATTTGAAATCAGAATTTTCTTTGTTTGTTTGTTCTTAATTAAGCACAAAGCTACACAATGGGCTGTCTGTGCTCTGCCCACCACAGGATTCTAGCGTTGTAAGTCCGTAGACATGCCACTGGGGGGGGGGGGGGCGTGAAAACAGGCGGAAACACTTTTGATATAGAAACACTTAATTTTCGGTTTAAGGTCAAGAATGCAAAAATATCGTAAATTACTATGTATAATGAACTATATATGTAAAAATTTAAATTTTACACGATGTTACACATTACAATTTCGAATAATACAAAACTGAGCTAAATGATAATCTAAATTTAGTAGTTGAATAAATGCCGATAATTCTCCAATTTATGATATTTGCCAACAAGATTAATACACACACAGTTTTCTTATTTTTAAAATAGAAATATATTTTAATACACAAACAACAATACAATTTACAGTAACAGTTATTACAAATAGTTATTACAAACAATGATTTAT
>NW_013671223.1:50958-54226 GCF_000517525.1 Limulus polyphemus
ATTTTCAATTCAACTCTGCAATACATTTAATTTCCACAGTCACTTGATCTTAAACATACGCTATAATTCACAATGAAACGGTTCACGCACTTTACTTATTACCCCGCTTGACTCAATTGTCCGTCTCTGTCTGTCTGCAATTATCTATATATCTATACCGTCACTTCTCGCCGGTCTTATATATACAAAATAGAGTGCGTCCCGAGCCTTCAGGAACCTTCTAGATACTCATTACTTGTTACCAGGGTCACGTGACTTCCGCTGTCGTAACAATATTATTTATCTTCAGTCCACAAATATCTTCCAAATATATCGTCACTACTGAAATCCTCACAGAAAACTAGTAAGTGGTTTTATGAAACAGTTTATT
Organism: Limulus polyphemus; assembly: GCF_000517525.1. Lineage (NCBI taxonomy): Eukaryota > Metazoa > Arthropoda > Merostomata > Xiphosura > Limulidae > Limulus > Limulus polyphemus. The sequence continues at coordinate 51,329 of NW_013671223.1, forward strand.
ATGTAGTTATGAATATTCCTGCATTTTGAAATCATAGTTGTAAATAAGTCTTGGAGTTTTTGTCATGTTTTATGTAATTGTAATTATGAGTTGTTTGCCAAGTTTTATTAGTTCTCAAGAAGTACAGTTTTATATATCTCTGTACAGTTGATCTTTTTTTTTTCGTTCATCTATAATCGTATTGGTTTCCAGTGGTTCACTACTGATTAGACAATGTAGCTGTAATTTGTCTCAGGCTACTTGACCTGATGGTATGAAGAATGGGACATTTCCAATTAGATCTCAGTCGTAGGAGTGATAGCTTTCCTGTAATATGTAATGTGAAACCGATATCACAAATCACGGTGATCTCACTATGCATACAAAGTTGGCATTTTTACATACTTGATTATATATACAATATCAAACAAATTGTTAATTTTTATTGCACGAGAACTCTAAGTTTTGTAAGTGGCATGTATGAATATGGCTAAGAAGGAACTGTGAACGTAGGCTTCGTTTTCTACTTGGCAACAAACTGTGTTGCATAATGGGTTTACCAGGACCTTTCATGCAAAATATATTTTACGCTAACTTTCTTCACTTGAAGCCTTTTGAATATATATTATAAGGTCCATCTCAAAATATAGGTTTATTATATTCACATAAAAGTATCTGGACAGTATTTTCTGTGCTAGTGAAGTTGAACTAAACATAAAAAAATAATTCGAGTTTTTATTTTTAGCATACTCAGCTAAGAAAATTTGGAATAAGAATTCAGATCCAATATTATTAATCTAGCTTTACCATATAATATTCAATTTGCATGTGAGGTATATTTATCATAAAGAACAATACACACTACAAAGATAAATCTATAAAACAACCCAAACTTAAACTTCACATAATACACATGATATTGTTACGAAATTAAGAATACTAAATATTACTGAACAATTCTTTGTAGGTCACTAATCAACCTGAGGATTAGGAACCTGTCTGTGTTGTTTATTAGCAGTAATAAATATTTATTGTTACTAATTTTATGTTTCCACGGGTGCTATGACTGGCTTGTATGCATTCCTAAATAGTAGCTTGACCAATTGTTGAGAAACATTCGTAATAACATACGAGTTCTAATAGGAAGAATTTGTTACATACATGTCACGTGAGACCTTATCCATGCAATCGGGATAGTACTGTATATAGGCTCCGCCTTTACACTGGATCATCGACTAATTGCAATATGACATATTCATGCGTTGATGCCATCTATTGGTGTAAATCAGTAATAGTTTGCTCTGAAGGAAAACCTTAAGTCTGACTTGTCATGATTGTTAAGGGATTCCACTAGGCAAGACAAACAAAAATTATTTGTGATATTTCTTTCTTTTTTTTTCCTCCCTGTAGTGGCTCAGCGGTAAATCAATAGGCTTACCACGCTACCAATCGGGTTTCGATAATCGTGGTGGCTAGATCATAGATAGACCATTGTTTAGCTTTGTGTTTAACGATAATCAAAACATTTCTTTTTTATGTTTAGTTTATTTTTTAACATTTCTTTTTCAAATGACCAACATTTTTCATTGAAAAAAAAAAACTGACACGCAGCTGGCGCTCCCCTTGGGCATTCCCCTATAGTTTGAGAACCGCTACACTAGGCAATTTCTGTTAGAAACTGATAGCATCTATCAATACAAAATTCTATTAAGTATATACTGTATATTAAAAATCAAAACGTCACCATTAGTTATGACAGACTACCAGAGCAGTACGTTTTGCGTGACTAGGAAAAAGGTTCGCCACGCCTATTGCTCCCAAGATCCACCTAACTGTAGTGAGTTAGCTGCAATTTTGATTGGTGAAGACCAGTTTTCACATGTAATTAAATGCTCCTCCAAAACTTTCAGTTATCCTGTAATATTTGTTTATCTCCCTGGCACCATGTTCCATGTAGCTAACAGACATGCTTAGTGGTTTTCTTAGCTGAGGGTGGGTGCTGACCCCCTAAGTCCACCCTCACTTTAACCTATGCAAATAACCCTTGATACCAGTCTTCCTGGCCCGGCATGACCAGGTGGTTAGGGCGCTCGACTGCCAATCTGCGGGTCGTGGGTTCGAATCCCCATCCCACCAAACATGATCGCACTTTCAGCCGTGCGGGCGTTATAATGTGTCGATCAATCCCACTATTCGTAAAAGAGTAGCCCAAGAGTTGGCGGTGGGTGGTGATGACTAGCTGTCTTCCCTCTAGTCTTACACTGCTAAATTAGGGACGGCTAGCGCAGATAGCCCTCGTGTAGCTTGGTAGGAAATTCAAAACAAACAAAGAAACAAACTAGCATTCCTAAATTTCTGTGTTATAAAAATGCCGTGACCTTTAATATTGGTGAAAAATTACAAAAAAAATGCGTTCGCCTTGAAAACATTTAGTAGAAACTAAATCACCGTAACCCGTTGGGTCAACCACTATTCAGAGGTTATGAAGAATTCAAGCTAATTTCAATATTGAACCGAAATGAAGGTTTATTTTGAGATAATTTAATTAAATATTTCAATCCATTCTTATTATTCATAATTCAAGAAAAGATATTTGATTGTTGATCGGGAGATAAAGGAAAGACCATTTCATTTTTCAAAAAAGTGAAGTAAGAAGTTTTGTAAAGAGCGCGAATGGGTAGTGTGAATGATTTTTTGACTGAGAAAATAAGCAAACAAACAATCTCAGAGTTTTAGTAGTATATAGATAGATTCTTCAAGATCTTGTTTTTGTCATCTTACGCCTTTTAATGAAGATGGGAACATTGACAGGGAAATAATATAATAGCCAATGCTCGGCGAGAGGTTTTCGTTTATAAAATTATGTTGTTGTTATTGACTTGATTTTTTTTATCACCTCGTCTCCATAGTTACTATTTG
>NW_013671223.1:54236-59214 GCF_000517525.1 Limulus polyphemus
GTGTGAATGATTTTTTGACTGAGAAAATAAGCAAACAAACAATCTCAGAGTTTTAGTAGTATATAGATAGATTATTCAAGATCTTGTTTTTTGTCATCTTACGCCTTTTTAATGAAGATGGGAACATTGACAGGGAAATAATATAACAGCCAATGCTCGGCGAGAGGTTTTTGTTTATAACATTTTTATTTTATTTTATTTTTATTTTATTACCTCGTCTCTATGGTTGTTATTTGCAAATAGTCAATAATATTGTAGGTCCATTTTATTGTTGTTCTTTCTACATGCCGTTATAACACATTTTCATCTCGTCATTTAATTTCTGTTGTGCATATATTGTTGTACAGAAGATATTTTAAAGTGATTCATCAGGTGGAAAACGAAGTTTTATAATAATGGAATGTACGAAAAGTTACTCGAAAAACAGCGCTAACTCGGTAACCCTTGGTCCGATTTTAACGAAACTTGTTTTATTCTGTGTCTATTCTCATTTCATTACAAATATGGCCCTATTATGCGCCGTTTTGTTGTATTTAATTACAGACAAGCACACACACAAACAAACAATCTCAGAGTTTTAGTAGTATATAGATAGATAGATATAAAGTTAATCGCATATGAGATTGATTATAGTGTATCCAATATATTAGTTCACTAATAAGAAAGGTTGTAATATATATCACAAGGAGGTGAAATTGCAATAGGTACTGATTAAGAAATTTGAGAGGAAAGTGTATTTTTTCTTCTTCTAGAACTGTGCGATGAGTATTGTACACAAATGTAGACACGGTATAGAAGGATGTCTTGTTACCTGACATTATTTATGTAAAGTGAATCACGCTTAGCTATTCAGCTTTTCTTTTAGTCGAGACATGCATGACTAGAAAGTGACTTTAGAGTGCACGAGTTGGAATCCAGTAGTTCAAGGAGGGTTATTGCTGATAAGCTTCAACCCATGTAAATGTCGTTGTTGTGTGTGTGTGGATATTTTAGTACTAGTTATTAAAATCTCGCATCACGCAGAAAGAAAACAAGTAGAGAGAAATTTCAATTAAAAAGAAGATATATTCACACACACTTTTCTCTGGTCTCGCCGCTATGTCCCGTATTAAAATGTGACATTAATTTTGACCTATGATTAATAGTTTTGGAATTTACTGTGTATTCAATTGTATCCGTGGTTACTTGGCTCTGTTGTCCTATACATATTATATATTATTTATATTTATGGAGTATAAGTTGGCCCTGTGGTAGAATTATGGATTTCGGAGCTGGACAGCCAATTTCGAATCCGTGCAATGATACGAAATACAACCATCACTTTAATCTGTGGTTGCGTTATAAGAGTGACAACAGAAACCTTAAGTACACAATGAAGAAATGAAAGAACGAATGAATAAACAAGACGAATATCAGTAAAATGAAGTTAAAATATAGACGTGAATATAAAAACTAATAAATGGAAAAAAAAAAGCGTATATAACCCACGTCCTTGTAGAGTGAAGTTTATCGTCGTTTACAAGAACAATGTTCCACGTCTGTTGCTGTTCTTGGAGTTACATCCTCCACCTCCAACCGTATTCAACATGATGGCCATTATAGTTACATTCCATTTGTGTTCAACATGATAGCCATACGATGTTCTAGTCTCTTGCTGTTCTTGGAGTTGCATCCTTCACCTGTAACTGTGTTCAACATGGCCATTAGAGTTATATCTTCCACTTCCATTTGTGCTAGTATGATGGCCATTATTACATCATATTAACCGATAGCACAATTTCCATTGTAACAAGTTTCTGTGAAGGACAGCAAAGTCAAATTTAGTTTAGACATCTTTATCAGCTTTCTTCATATTTTCCATTGTACGTGGGCGTCGGCTTCCAAGACCACTTATAAGCAGATCAAAGGCACAAAGTCCTTTAAAGTTGTATGGGAATACTTAAACAAGAATGGGGTGAATAAAGTTTTTTTTACATATTTCTCATAGAAAAAGCTCTTGGGGTTTCAAAGTGTGAACTTTATGTTTGCCAGCCTTCGTTAATTTTAATTTATTGTTTACAATAATCTTATTAAAACGTATCATGAGACATCCTCAACTTCGTTGTAATGACCTTTTCAGTCAAAGAGTTATCGTTCTTTTTTGTAACCATGGCCTCAACTTTGCAGATGGGGGCTTTACTTCGGATACGCTTAGAGCGTTGTTTATGTTCTCTTGCTGTCCTTAAATGTCCAGTTTTCATGGAGGATACTAGAGTCTTCCTTCTTCAGAATGTTGTGTTCTTTGGCTTTACATCATTTAACACTTTACTTATATTAAAATATATATATTCAAAAAGGCTTTTATAACCTTATAGCTATAAGTCAACCCGTAGCGGCGATAGTACTGTCGAATGATCGATCGGAATTCCCCGTCAATTAAATATAGAAATGTTAAACATGTTGCCCGCAACGCCACGGATTGCACTTGTGATGATACACCACTGCAAATCGTTCATGTAAGATATAGCTTTGAAGTTCGACAAAGTGAATATTTCCGGAGAGAAAAAAATTGACAGATTCCTCATATGAAAACTTTTTCTTCTTATTTAGAGAAGAATATTTTTTGACAGAATACCGAGATTTTTCATGCTTTAATTTTTATTTTTCGAGATACAAGTGTACAAACAGTTTGCAAATTTGTACTGTGTACATTATTAGGTGTACGCACAATTCAGTTTGTAAACATAACTACAGTAGTATACATAGAATATGTTCAAATACCCAAGTCCCTTCCACTTTCACAATGGGCTACCTGTGCTCTGCCCACCACGAGTATCGAAACCCGGTTTCTAGCATTGTAAGTCCGCAGACGTACTGCTGTGCCACTGGGAGGCTCCACTTTCAAACTTACTCAGCATGGCCTAAAGTATAGATTTGAAGTTCCACAGTATAAGCACTTCCAGTGGAAAAATTTCACTGTCGTTAACTTGCAAGATACATTATTAAGTTTATAAAAATTATTATTGACATTTATTAGCATGTTTAGTTATGAGTATATAATGAAAATAACGAGTTTGTAAAAAAATAAAAAAGTAGTTTATTTCTAACATAGCAAATATGTTTGTTGTTAAATACAAAGCTACACAACGGGCTATCGGTACTTTGCCCACTGTATATATCGAAACCCGATTTCTTAGCATTATAAGCTCTCAGACTTACCGCTTATCCACTTCGGGGCTAGCGAGGATTTTACAATTAAATATTTCTTAGATGCCAGTAATTATTATTTTTGAATATTTACTGATTTTTTTTTGTCTTGTTTTCCTCAGAATAGTTGGATACCAAATTATGAGAAAAGAAAGCTAAAGCAGAATTTCCGAGACAAGGATATCCCTCATATTTAATGATATTATAAAACAAAGGAATATGGATCAGCATGGGAAACCAGGACCATCCAGAAAGATAACTGAAACAAGCTATACCTCAGACATGGCAAGCAAAGTGCGGAGTCTTGTGGCAGGTGAGAATTCACGATCAAAAAGGAAGCATGAGAGAGGAGAGATGTACTTTTAACAAAAAAATATTGCGATGGAGCCTTTTGCAATGGAAACTACGCAACAGGGCTATTGTCGAGATGCACAGTCGTCAGTTAGATCATGACCGGACGTGGCGATATGGACTCTAACAACGTGGTGAAGCTCCAAAGTTGTTTTAATATAACATAGACAGTCAATCTTTGTACATTCTCAGCAACAAAAGAGAAGTACACAGCAATTTATGCCACGAAAGCAAAATTTACACTTCGAAACTTTTCTTTAAAGAAACGACAAAGAATTGTATTTATATACAAAACAAAGTTAAAGCAAACCATCTGTACAATTTATTTTCACGTTTGTAGTAAAAAGTATTTATTTTAACACTGAAGTGGTTAATTTTTTAAATCTTATTATGTCTCTCACAGTATGAGTAAGGTACATTTGGTTTACAAACATTCACTTTTAAGTTCACTTGCATTGTTAAAGAAAGAACCAATTGTTTATCGTGCTCTTGTCAGTTCTGGTAGCTGCAGGTTTTGAAACCCGACCGTGGAACACACATAAATATTAATATTCGTCCTACACATTCGGGTGTCATCCACAGTGATGTGATTTCGGGTACACCTACTAATTTACATTCGGTGCACAACTGTTGCTTACCTCACTGGAAGAAAAATGAAGATAAAAACTCTGTAACAACCTCGATAAATATACCTTTATTGTATCATAGAGCGAGAGAGTAAGATTCCTTAAATAAATTTCACCTACCCTGTTTTATTGGTGATATCGTGTCCAGTAGTATTTTAGTACGTATATTATAAGACATGAATACCACAAAAACCAATCATCATATATACGAGCATAACGCACGGACCATTACAACTTTGGAATTGAAGGAACTTACTTGTGTACAAACACAACAAGAATGTAAATTGTTTGTATATATAGAGCGAATATAGAGACTTATTATTTAATTTAAGTTGGATATTTACAATGGTTTCGTAATTTAAGGTATTTTGTACACACTAACACTTCCTTTATCGGCATGTGAAAATATAGATTGCTGGTGTTACATTTAACCCTAAAATTACAGACGTGATCCACCAATGGCTTTTGAAACACCTTTTTACAAACTATCTGTGCCCCAGATTGTTTGTTGGTTCATTAATTTGATGGTTGCAGGGCTCATAATAACGAGTCGTACAAAAAAATTCAATTAGCGTCCTTTTTTTTTCTTTTTATCACCAAGTGAAATATAGATTCTTGGCGTCACTTTTAACCTTAAAATTACCAATGGGTTCATATGGAATCCAATGGCTTTAAAAGTGTACTTTTATAAACTATTTATTCACCAACTTGTTTGTTGGTTTTCAATACTTTGATGCTTACAGGATCCATAATAACAAATGAGTTATACAAAAAGTGTAAACAATATACCATCAATATTGTATGTTTGTTTGTAG
>NW_013671223.1:59872-61600 GCF_000517525.1 Limulus polyphemus
GTAAATTCGCAGACATACCGCTATGCCACTGGGGGGGCTCAATATTGTAACTAATCTCACTAATTAATGTTCGTATTTCACACAGTTTGGAAAGGTTTTACGCTAAGTGCCGTAAGAGAAAAAAATACAAAAATACTCAATAGGATTTAATATATGTAACCCACCGGTGGTGAAAAGTATAAAAAAATGTCATAATTTTAAATGAGTAGCAATATAATTAAAAGGGAATTTCAAAATAAGGTTTGGGACGGGATATTTTTGAAAATTTTCATAATATTGCCTTGGTGGACTTACTGTGCCTATTTCCATATTAGCTAGACACGAGTTATTGCATGAAGCATAGCCGAAAAATAAACATACTGTTGGAAGATAATTTGTTCTTATAGCTACAGTATACAATGTAATGGAACGTCTTCACTCGTTCGTTAATAGATTAATATTATAAATAAACTATCAGCCTACAACTGTGAAAGTTTTAACTCGATAGACTAATTTCATCAGTAAGTGAAGACATCAGGTCGGTGTTGAAGTTATGAAAGAAACAGTTCGCTTGTTTTATAAAGTTAACCTTAAGTTGTCATTTTTTTCAGTTAAAATAGTCGTTTTTGGCAATTGTTTTACTTGAGTCAAATCTTCGTCAATATTTCCGATAAATAAAACGTAAATAATCACATTGTTTCTTTCTGGAAATATAAAGCACTTTGAAATAAAAACTATTTTGGGTCCTTAAATAGGCAGTGCAATTCTTTGTAATTTCAGAAACCCACAGAATCACGTTGTCTTATAATTAAAACTTTAGCTTTTCCATAACAAATACGAGAGCAATGTCACAGTAAGTTTCCTTAGACATTAACAAACAATTTAAAATCGTTAAGCACAAGTTTTTAGTTCTTATTTTTTGTATTTTCATGCGATGATGACGAGAGTACCTTGTCATTAAAAAATAAAAGGATAGGAATTTTTCTAAAGTGTCTCCCAACAAGAAATAAAGCTAAGAACAAGAACAAAGATGTTCTGGACACATTCCACCAGAAGAAAGGGTTATATTGCGTGGATGTTATGTTCAATACTACTCGAAAGATGTTTTGATGAAACTAAAAAAGTGAAAGAGATATACATCATGTATGTTTGTCACCGCGGGTATCGAAACCCAATTTTTAGTGTTATAAGCCCTAAGACTTACCGCTGAGCCACCGGTAGGGTTGGCACTAAAAATATAAACATTACAATAGAGCCGGAACTTTAGAATAGAGTTATAAACATTAGTATAGAGCCGAAACTTTATAATGGAGTTATAAACATTAGTATAGAGCCGGAACTTTATTATAGAGATATAAACATTAATATAGAGCCGGAACTTTAGTATAGAGTTATAAACATTACTATAGAGCCGGAACTTTATAATAGAGTTATAAACATAAGTATAGAGCCGGAACTTTATAATAGAGTTATAAACATTAATATAGAGCCGGAACTTTAGTATAGAGTTATAAACATTACTATATAGCCGGAACTTTATAAGAGAGTTATAAACATTAGTATAGAGCCGGAACTTTATAATAGAGTTATAAACATTAGTATAGAGCCGGAAATTTAGTATAGAGTTGTAAACATTAGTATAGAGCCGGATCTTTAGAATAGAGTTATAAACATTAGTATAGAGCCAGATCTTTAGAATAGAGTTATAAACATTAGTATAGAGCCGGAACTTTAGTATAGAGTTATAAA
>NW_013671224.1:0-29034 GCF_000517525.1 Limulus polyphemus
AAACTACAGTACAGTCGTCTATATCGTGTAAATTGTTTGTATCCTGTGTAAACTACAGTACACTCGTTTATATCGTGTAAATTGTTTGTATCCTGTGTAAACTACAGTACACTCGTCTATATCGTGTAAATTGTTTGTATCCTGTGTAAACTACAGTACACTCGTTTATATCGTGTAAATTGTTTGTATCCTGTGTAAACTACAGTACACTCGTTTATATCGTGTAAATTGTTTGTATCCCGTGTAAACTACAGTACACTCGTCTATATCTTGTATGAACCTAATGCACTCCCGTCGATATTTTGTTCTTTCTGTTGTGGAAATATAAAATATCTGAGTGAGAGTAAAAGTAATAAATTTCCGGTAATTACACCATGGTATAAGAAATTGATTTTTAAGACGGCCATTTGTTGTTGTTGTGCCCAGTACAGAAAAGCCACTAACATCAAAACATCCAAAAAACAGTATACTTATTCCTAATTAGCTCTCCAGTAGCTCAGCGGTAAGTATGAGAAGTTATAATACTAAAATTAAGGTTTCGATACTCGCAATGGGCACAGTATAGATAACCTATTGTGTAGTTTTGGGCTTAACAATAAATTGTGCCCCCCTCAATGGCTCAGCGGTAAGTCTGATTTATTTGTTGCTAAGCGCAAAGCTACACAATAAGCTATCTGTGCTGTGCCAATCACGGGTATCAAAACCCGTTTTTTTAGCGTTATAAGCCTTTACACTCATCGCTGAGCCATTGGGGCTCGGTAAGTCTGAAGACTTATAACACTAAGTATTGGGTTTTGATACTAGCGGAAGGCTAACTGCAGATAACCCATTGTGTGGCTTTGTGCTTAACAACAAGCAAACCTATTTGTCCTCCAGTGGGTAAGCGGTAAGTTTATGAACTTAACAAGATGGAGAACATAGTGCAGATAGCCAACTGTGTAGCTTTTCGCTAAAAAAAAAGAAAGATCAAGAAAAAATAACAACTTTCTAATTAATCTACTTTTATAGATTTTATACAACGCTATAGCTGAAACTGTTCATTATGCCACTGTCAATTAGAATTCTAAGAAAAGGAAATTATCGTACAAAGGTTTACTTTTATACGTGATTAATAAAGATCTTAAGGGATCCGCTAATCCCTCAGGACGTATCTGAGAATTATAACACGTTTTATTTTTGCTGAAATTAAGAAGCGATCCCCTATATCCCCACACATAATAAAAGTGCCACCGAGGAAACTCCAGAGCAGGTGCTAGTGTTCTCCAGAAGTCCAGGCATCTGGAGATTCTAGAACAACTCTGATAGCTCTGTAGGGCCTTGAGCGCCGCTCCTTACTGTTAATGGTTGAATGGACAGGCACACGGGGTGTGGCACATTGTACTTTTCTGTTCCACAAACCAGTCACTGTAAAATTAAAGCTTAAGTCCCACGGCGCTAACATACCAAGTTGAGCCTTTCTTTCAACAACGCTACACTGTTGGATCTACTTTCTTGTCTCAAGTATTGACCAATGACATGACTATCTTTGTGTCCTTTTACCATTTCCAACATTACAAAGAATTTCCAAAACATATCACCATAGAAAGTACTTTTAACCTTCTTCCGATTTTGGACAAAGAGAGAAAATTTATTCGCAAGTATAGAATCTTATTTGTGTCAAGGCTGAGGCAAAATGCTTCTTTTCTTGCTATGTTGACCACAGGACAGTTCGCAGCTTCATTCGCTACCATTCACTTAACTGACCAGCGTTCCATCCGGTCCTTTCACAAAACTTCTATGAGCTGAGGATTGTCATTTATTTTTAAACCAGCGCACCAAAACCCATTATACCGAAAATGTAAGGCTATTCACTGAGATGAGAGGACAATCCATTTCCATACTCCTACCTGACCCTGAAACAACGTTAATGGTACGAAGAGTAGACACAACAGATAGAGGGTTGGAAAGAATAATTAAATTTATTTGTGCCTATTGGGTTAATAAGTCTTAGTGCTCCCAATTCAATGGAATTAATTAGGAACAGTAATACTGTTTATACTATAAATTCCTGTTTTATGCTTAAAAATTTAGAAACAGTAAAGAAATATATTATTAAATGTTTCACTATTTAGTACTTGTTAAAACAGTTTGGAATACATATAATAAAAGCTCACCTTTCGAGACTTATGTATTATATTGACGCATTAAATCATAAAAAGTATGCATACGTATCATAAAACTTATAACTAGAGAAAATTCTCCTCTGTAGTAGTAGCCTAGTAGGTCAGCAGTAAGTTTAGGGAGTTACAACGCTACAATCCGGTGTTCGATTCCAAGCGGTGGACAGAGCGCAGATAGCTCATTGTGTAGTTTTGCGCTACAACAAACAATAACTTTATTATAAACATTTCATAGAATGCAGGTTAATTACTACATTCCTATAACGCCATCTTCCATATTAAGCCCTCACCCTATTTGTTTACAACCCGGTTTTTATTATATTTAATATCATCTTTAGACCACCAATTCTGTGTACTGTCCAGAGATCTCTCACTACTGGTAGCTTAAAACTTGTCATCTTTCTTCCAATTTTAAATTCTGCATCATACCACAGCCTTCTTTCTTCCTGTTGAACAGTATTTGCAAGCATGGCTTTAGTAATCTTTAATTAAGATACTATGTGTTCCTAACATGATTTAATCAGCCTTAGCTAAACTTTTAGCATATTACTTAGCCTTATGGTTAGATATGGTTCTAATATGTTTTAATTAGGTTTTTAAGTAGTTCTAGAATGTTTAACTTAGGCTTTGATATGATTGTAGTATGCAATAATCAGGAAGAACACCATTACAAAACATGTTTAATATACGCACGTTTCAAGTCATTACCATAGTTCATATTTTTATTTTTTGCTATGGTGTTTTTACTTATAACCCTAGTTACCAATGGAAATCATAAACTGTTTATACACTAGATTATTTGTGAGTCTATATCTTTGTTGGTTATAATTTCCCTGATATCATACGTGCCAGATGAAAAAATTAAATTAAAATACCATCAGCTTTGTAATTAATCCCACTAATTACTGTTGGGATTTCATAAACATTTTACCTAGAAAATCAGTGATTTTACTCCGATTTTTTAATCAGTTTCTTACATTAATAGTTGCAACAAGCAGAAACATAAAATTACTCAATATGGTGCAATATTTGGTTCCCACCAGCAGTGAAGACTCCGCTTTCTGCCGGAATTCATTACTTTAATTAGGTGTCACTGTGGTTCTAGTACCTTATGTCTTATAGATTGTTCTTGCATATTTTGATGAAACTTATAATAGGTTATAAAAGGGTATTTTACTAAATATTCCAGAATTGCTGCTGAGTTGTTCAAATTATATTTCAATTGTAAAAAGAGGAACAAGATTTGCAAAAAATGTGTAAAAGGTATTTCAATAAAAAAAACTTCAAGTTCATAAAACGTCAGAAACTGTGCAATCTAGAGGGGATTTATTTACAATTCTTAATAACTATAAACTTAAATGTTCACTGGCCTTGATATATTGGTCTATTTGATAATATAATAAAGTTACTAAATGAATTCACTTCAAGCTACTATTGGTTGGCCGTTTATAAGACCACATTCATCAAGTAAGCTATCCATCGTCCAACTAAGGAAGGTGTACTTGTTACCCGAACTAATTTGTCAATCATCTAACAACCAAGGGGCAGTTGTTGTTATCTTAAAACGTTTGTCCATTGGTGATCAACTGAAACGTTCTCCTAATTGTTCTTTATATACAGTTTGCCCATCTTCCATCAACCAAGGAACACTTTTATTGTTTGTCCTAAAGTTATTCTACTGTTTATCAACGTGGGGGTGTTTTTTATATTCCATAAAATATGTTTCTATTATCTGAGATGTTTTCTTTGTTGTTAAATTTGATGAATATATCGATTGTCTAACACATGAAAATGTTTGCCTCTTGTATATTTTGGAATGGAATTTGAAATTCCGGAGCGGTTGTTGCATCTGTTGAGGTTATGATGTTCTAGGTTTCCTATACACGATTTTAAAATGATACGATAGCATTCATTATCAGTCAGAATGGAAAGTATATGTAATTTTAGCTTTGATGTTGGTAGACTGTTGTTGCTTTTACAAGGACGAAAGAATGGTGGAAAATCATATGTACATCCATCGACATAGTATTACGATTTTTCATAAACTATATTTTTCTTTGTTTTCACCAAAACATTGTTCAGTGGTGTATTTTCATATTACCGAATATACATCGGCGATCCTGTTGGTATGGTAACAGGCAAAGGTTTCCAAAGCCTCCTCATGTAACATGAAAAGGAGGTCTGACGGAAAACCCCAGCCAGGATAAGGAAAACGAAAAGTGGAAGATTCATTCGATATTGTTTGGACAACGAAATTTTGAAGTAGTGGTTCACATTTCTATACGACTACGTCATGATGATGCGTTATATAACAAGCAACACATCCAGTTAGTCTGTATTACCAGAATGAATTGATGCTTTTAAAGAAACTAAGCAAGTGTTTGCTACACTTCTCATATACCATTTGTTATATTTTGCAATAGGTGATGGATGGTTTGTTCCGGATATTCGTGCAAAGCTTCACAAGGGTTTTATGCGTTAGCCGTTCCCAAGCCGGAACTGATATATCAGAGGGAAGACAGCACCCGCCGCCAACTCTTAGACTAATCAAATAATGGGATTTGACCGTTGCTCTTAAAACGTATGAACGGGCCCAAAGAGCGGAGTTCGATTTTTTTACGGCGTGAACCATGGACCCTCGGCACACTAGCCTTTAGTCAGGTGGTTGGCGGAATTTACTTGTAGTTAACTAATCATTACAGAAAGGTTATTGTACAAGCGTTACACTACTTAACACTTATCGCCATGGGCTCTGTTTAGGTCAGAGTGAAAAACAAGACAATCGGAAGCCATTAGCTCCAGGAACATTAGCTCAACCTGAAATCTGAAACTTTTTTTTTGTGCAACTCTTATGGCATTGTTAGAACAAGTTATTATGTCCAAGAAGTAGGTAAAGCTGGAAATACAGAAAAATGTATTTTACTTGTTGAATTTCAGAAAAGAAATTTCTCGCTAGACTTGTTCCTAGGGTGATATGATTTGTTGTTATCTGTGTCTCATTCTTGTTCCTAGGGTGATATGATTTGTTGTTATCTGTGTCTCATTCTTGTTCCTAGGGTGATATGATTTGTTGTTATCTGTGTCTCATTCTAACGAGCACTTCGTGGAAAACTTGAAACTAAAGTCTTTAATCTAGTTTTTTATTTACATTATGCTTTAACATTTGAGAAAAAGGATCACACTCGAAAGTATGTTACAGCACATTGGCGTTTCTTCTTTGCTGGTCAAGTAGGAAACACCACATAATCGCACTCATCACACACATATTGTTGCATGCCAAGGGAGGTAGAATAAGTTTATATTTAATCTTTAGACTATCTGTCCGTCTATTGTCCATTTGTCTATCTATATATCAGATTTTCTGTCTATCTAGCTAACTGATTGTCTTTAATCAGAATGTTAGCAAATATAATAACAAATAGAGCGATATAAGATAATAATTCATATGGACACTTTAATAATTCCTATTACAACACATAATGTAAGGTCTAAGGCTTTAAGCAGAGTAGCTGAGCGGTGGAAGTTTAATGAACGCTGTAACAGCAGCCAATCAGAATAAGAAATTTAGTCATGCGCCACTGAACACAAAAGAACTTAGCCTGTCAACATTACGGGGCTTAGAGTTGGTGTCCTGAGGGATCCATCTGGCTTAGGAAATGACCTTCATTCAGCAGAAACGGGTGACTGAGGAGGGATGATGAGTGGGAGAGAGGGGATAGAATTGATGGCTGGTCCCCAATAGCTGAATAAAAGATAATCCTGCCAATAAAACAGGACAAAGCCAGACTCCTTGTCTTTCGCTATTTAACCATATTCATGCTAACCGTAACGTTTTTGAAATAGTTTAATAAACAAGAGAGAACGTTATCTAACGCAAACACTCTCACTCCACTTGATCTTCATGACTGAGAAAACATTTTGGTATTTTTACCTTCTAATTTTAGGATCAAATAACTTTTTGTTCTTAATATTTTAATTCTCGAATTCTGATAAGCTGTCAAAATCACTTTCACACATAAGTATGACACTGAGAACTGATGTCAGAACAAAGATACGTCCCATTGAGGGCGTTCTCGATTGATATCAAAAACACTGATGAATATCCTCGTCTTACACAAGCTCACAAACATAGATATAATAGGTAGAGCATAAACTCTTCTTGTTCTTCTAAACCAGAGTTAAACGAGTTAGTTCACGTGCGTTCTTAGCGTACTTTCAAAACCCGAAGATCAGTTTCGCTAAGTCTAGGTGTTAGGAGTTCAAATCTGCCAGAAGAGCCTCATTTAGTGGTTTAAGGACACTTCCGACTTGTAATAAAGTTAGTTAACGATCTTAAAATATAAATTTTTCCAACTTAATTCTCATTTTTTGAAATCACGGTATGCCTATTAGAGCATTATGTCACGAACAATTGGAGTTTAGTTCGGATTACATTTGTCTTGCTACTGAATACTTTACAAGTTGTTTAACATCACAATGCTATTGATGCCTGCTTTCTTTTGTTCACAACATCTATTTCTCCAAACAACCACTAGAGCTAAAAAAACAGAACTTTGGGTACACGATTTTTGATTTTAATGTGTATTTAAATACAGGTCGTGTTAAAAGAATGAACAAGTGACATAAGAAGCCACCTTAATGCAATATGCCTATTTCGAAATGTAAAAATTTGGGCTGGTGAAAGTTATATACTCCAACCTGCTTGGTTGTCAACGTTCCAAGTAGTACTGCGAATAGAGAGCTCGACCGCGCGCTTCTCCTTGGGGAGGTGTATAGTCCGACTGGAAAATGGATACGCTACCTTTTGTGTTTACCACCTAATCCTCTATATGGCCCATTATTTATGCATACATCTATGCAAGGAAGCCTGTTGCTGGGGTTTAAACTTTCTGATGTATGGCTTATATCGCATCATGTGAATGTTAGACTGGGGAATCACCACCAGTCACGTGACAACAATGTACGAGTCAGTACAGCCGATTTGATTATGGGCTGAATAACTGATAAGATTGAAAGGGAGGCGGTATTAGGGATAAATTGACAGAGAGAGAGAGAGAGATGCGTGATGAAAAAAGATCTGACATTTCAATAAATAGGCCTCTGTCAAACAGACGAGATTATAAGACCAGGCAAGAAATTATACATGCCAAGTTGGACATTACTAGAAACACCCTGTGTAAACAAGTCTAAGGTTCTGGACCTCAAGAAGGGTGGATGTTCGAACTGTATTCATCTTTGAATCTTCAACGTAGCGCCTTTCACTTGAATGCATTTGCAAGTTGTTGTGATAAGGCTTAATAAAAGAAAAATGAAAACCATAATAGTACCTGTTGTTTCTGGTGGCTAAAATATTAACTTGTAAATTGGCCAACGTAAATAACCCTGTAGGTTGAGTTTTACTTCCGTGGACTATAATGAATGAATGAGTTTTCAGGGCTGGTTGGTTAGTTTGAAAACTAGTAATGCTTCTGGCTGGTTGAATGTTAAGCGTGTGTATATTAAAAATGGAAAAGATTAGAGAAAACGACAAGAGGCCCAAAATAACGGTTCATATCACATATCTAATATATATATATACTTTATTTACATCCCGTGTCATGGAATTCACAAAATCTCAGCATAACATACTATCATTTTTCACACTTTCACCTCCTACTGGGGTTTTAAAGGTGTGATCCTTTCATAAACCAACTTTTATTAATATCACCTATTATGTTAGTTCAGTATTATTTAGTATACCAACGTTTTCCACCTACATAGGTTCTACATTAGAATTTTCAACATTGCTCTTTTATATTCCTAATTGTTCCATAGTAACGTCCCTACTGAAGTTATAGAAAATGGATAATGTAACAGTTTTATTCACCATTGGTAGTTAAGAGACAACGTTCCGAACTGTAAGCATAGATCTTCAAAAGAACCGTTTCTAACTACAGCATTGATATTTCCAACTGCTGACATTGTTCTTTAATCATGTTTGGAATTGATAGTACAGATTTTTATCAGAACTTGAAGATCTGAGCCAGCAGCATAGTATGTTATCTTCAGACTCCCTCAGGTAGAGGACGTTTGTTACACAATTCAAAATTAATCATTAGTTGTCACCTAAAATATGTTTTACACAACTTGAGACTGACTGCTTCTTCTATCTATATATCTTTGTGTGAATAAAAACCACATATCCAAGCAAACATTTCTCACACGAAAAATATGCAAAGAATTCGAACATGTTTATTTTTCTCAGAGGTTAGGACCATCCAGATCATTTTTCTAATACAAAGAACAATAAAATGATTAAAACGGCAGTAAACTCTCTAAACGCATGCGCTTGAAATTTGATGTGCTCAATGTAAATGGATAATTAGAAAGACTTGTATACTATAATCAGCTGTTAACGATGTTGAACACTCAAGTTCATATCTCTTTATTTCAGATATGCAATAAACAGTATGCTCAATTTTCACCGCCTGAAGTAATAGTCTGTCTGTAACTGCCCATCTTTATTGGTGAGCATACAGTAACTAAGAAAAGATATTTGTTGCAGGATATAATCTCTAATTATTATTATCATGGGTATTTCAAATACACTGAATGAGTGTTTATTTCGTACTCTATTGCCATATTATACAAACAGCTATCGTAACTTGCACAGTTATCTCTGTAACACTATCAAGTTACTGATGTACAATAGATAAACTAAGTTTTTCAGTTATAAAATCGACAAAAGGCAGGGCATTTTTGAAGATTGTTTGTTTGTTTGAAGTTAAGCATAAAGCTACACAATGGATTATCTGTGCTCTGCCCACTACGGGTATCGAAACTCGATTCGTAACGTTGTAAGTCCGCAGACATACCGCTGTGCCACTGAGGGACATTTCTAAATAGGCTGTTGTAACTGATTTAGGTAGTTGTTAACAGAAAAAAGCAGTTTTATATATGACTTTGAGCAGTTTTATACATGACTTTGAGTAGTTTTATATATGACTTTGAGCAGTTTTATATGATCCTTGATATGGAGGCAATTTTGATATTCTGAAATAATAAATCAAAACACTCGTTACGCTCGGTAAGTAAGATCAAATCGCAATCAAACTTTACACGGAAAAAAAATCTTTTTGTTTAATCTCTCGAAATATTTCTTGCCTCAACAGTTGCTATTATTGAGCCAACGACACCAATTGTCGAAGCAAAAAATCAACTTTAAAGGTAAAATTTCAGGGAGTGGCGAGGGACTCCGGACTCCTTGTCTCTCATAAAATAACCCATCCAGAAAAAAAAACAAAGTGCCTGTTTAAAGAATTTCGAGATTTTATGGCCATGCTTAAAATAAATGAATTGTTCTAGCACTTTTAGTCCATAGACCTATATATTTATAGCCTGAATTTTCTTGTCTCATTAAAGGCAGGAAATTCAACAAACAGGAAAGAACCAACGATAACGAGTGCTTGTTACGTACAAAGTTGGTGTAGTTTCTTGGATTTGAGGATGACGATGTCAACAGACTAAAACTTAATCAAAACATTTTGTTTTCTTCTAGAGTCATATTTTATTATAAAAAACAAAATTCTAATAACAGATTTTTAATGGTTATATTTTGAACAGAAAGAAATGTGAAAGGGCGTGTTTTTATCGAAACTGTGCGAGTATTGCGGTAAGTACCTCTGTTACTATAGAAAATTTCAAATCAAGCTACATAGAGGTGAATGTACTTTCCCCGTTCCGATTTAAACAAAGTTTCTTCGTTTCCCCACCGAAGTTTTGCTTGAGTAAAATCCCATCTAGTAGTGATAGCCTTAGTCTCAGCATTTCATTTGTGTGTATAATTTCAAGAATACCAATGTTGTTATTTTCTACCAAGCCATCTGAACTGCTTCTGCTACTCCCAGCAGGAAAACTGCTTGGATTAACAAACATTTAATGAAGAACTAATATCTAGTCCCCCAATGGGTTGGCAATAAGTTTCAGGACTTACAACGCTAAAATCCAGGGTTCGATTTCCTGTGGAGGAAACAACGCAGATAACCAATTGTTTAGCTATGCGCTAAAAAAGCACTACACAAAACAAACACAATATTTAAGTATGTCAAATCTTCGCAAGCTTTCGTTCCTAGATGTGCTCATATCTCAAACAAACGCATTCAGTTAAGACCAAAAACACTTATCCACCTTAGTTCTCAATAAAGATACAAACCAAACAAATATAAAGACAACGAAAACTAAGCATAAGTTTGCCTTTAACAGATGTTAATGGGTCGTTAAATCAGTTAACGAAACACGAACGTTACTCTTAATAATTAGGATTTTAATAAACATGAAAACACCTAAACTTTCCAATACATCACTAAGAAACATGCTAGTTAATTAAGGTCAAGTAAATTTATTTCACCTATTATTCTGAAATCACTACTATTACACTCTGTTAATTAAATCGTACTATATAAAGTTACTATATTTATCATTTACAAACACCTAGGTTACTTTTCTTGTAACACGTTTTCTAAACCCAATGGTAAGTTAGAGAGCAACAAACATAAATTTTACGTTACTATAGTATTCTACACCGAAAAACATGGGTTTTTAAATTACTTAAATGATAAAAACTGTAAGATTACTTGAAAATTATGCTTATACGCATAAAGCAATTTGGTAGTGCCATCTAGTGTAAATATCATAAACATCTTTATAATTTGCGATAAAGTATTTCGCTTTTATTTATGCAAATTATGTTGTCATACAGAATCACTGGCTTCCATTTACAAGCACATAACCAAAAAAATTAAAACTAACTGAAAAAACAAAATTAGGACTACGATATTCTGTGTTATTCTTCTTCAATTATCTGTTATTCAATCAAATGAAACTACTTAGCTCTGTTAAACAACCCTACACAAAAGGATCTAAACTGAAGTTCTAACGTAACATTAACGTAATATTAACCACACCTTATACTGTCATATACATGTCAGCGTTTAAATTAATGAAACCTACTTTGTTATACACAACTGTATATTAATAGTACTGAAATTTAACACAGTTACTCACATATCAATGTGACTATCAAACAACACTTACATTCTTATACTGATGTTTATGTCAGTATTAAATAAATCTTACACGTAGGTTAGTACTGGCCAAATCTACGTTTGTCATACACATAACTTTGACTTTATCTTCTAATCCTAATCCCTCCCAATTTTCCTACAATATTTGAATCATCTAACTAATCTGTGCAAACCGCTAAACTTTTGGGTACAGAGAGAAACTAAAGAACAAGAACAAGAAAGACAACAAAAAAACAACTTTGAAAACCATTTACTATGTAAGTAAATTATCTACATTTTTACCCCCGTTCTTCACGTGGACTAAATCATTTTTATTTTGTCCAAAATTTTCTAGCATCAAAATGTTACTTAAATATTTGTTTAATTTAGGATTAACTTTGTAAACAATATATTTTACCGTAGATTATTGGTTGATACACCTGAAAACAATTACATTACAAAACAAGCACATATAGTGCAAATTTAGTGGTGCATCCTGAACTAAACGCTGCTGTGCATGAAATGAAGTTTTACGATATTTTCACCAAACTGTCTGCCTCTAAACCAGCGTAGAAACAACACGGGTTAAGTTAAACAACGTCAATAGTTAAACGCCCTCTAACGTCCACAAAATTCGACTAGCACTGATCTCGTAAACTTTAATGAGCTAACTTGAACCCTACTTACATTTCGTACGATCTCTTTCGGTAATAAAATCAATAGCAAATAACGGTATGAATACACAGACACTTATAACTGTCAATATTTTGTCAACGTTAAAGTTGGGATTATAATGTATAAGACTATCAATTAAATATTCAAGACATATTTATCTACTAAGTCATTCTTTCTGGGCCGTTAGTTTTAATGCTTATGGTTGTTTGGCTGATGGAACAAGTTATTATTACACGTTCATATTTGTGTGTGTGCTAGCAAAAATACTGGTCTACAAATTATACAATTAATTACCTGACGTGGATTTTGTATGGATGCTCTCTTCCAGTTTCATGTATTCTTTTAGGGTAACTCACTATTTACATAGGTAAACGTCAAGTGTTGGAGGATGAGAATATTGAAAAAAGTTATTAAATTGGACAATCACTTCAGTAGGCCTACGTTCGTGGCTTAATGCAGTATGGTGTCTTTCTGGCTTATCGAAAAATGATTGAACACACGTGTATAAAACTGTTAACTTCAATGAATAATTTAATCACAAAATTACAATACGAACATCAATATAGTGTTGTTTAAATCAAACAACTTCGCCTCGCTTCAAACAATTTTTTTTCCATAAAGGAGCAAAATTGTTTTTATTAAATTGAGGCAAAAAAAGGGAGTTATAGAAAACGTGAGTGCACGTGCAAGTTTCTTTATTGATTGGAAGATATTTTATTGACTGCTAATAAAATACTCTCGTGATCAAGAAGACGCTATCACGTTCTCGTTAACGTCAGTCTTTACTTTTACTGTGATCATGTAAGAGATAAAACTGTCATACGACATGTGAATACCTCCAATCAATAGCGTGTTTTTAGATTTCTTTCCTTAGAAATAAAATAAGGACAAAAATAAGACTGCATTCACCGTACGAACCGGTTTGTGCCTTAAATTGTTTCATGGTTGCTATGACAGTTTAGATGAAAGAATGTCAAAATAGTCGCGGAGTTTAATCAGAATTGTTTCTAAACCCATCCCCCCCCCCGAAAAACAATGGTTTTATAACTATTTCTTAGATTATTAGCATGTTTATGCAGAAATTCTAAATCCGTCTTATTTTACACATATCACTTTTGATCAAAATCAACCTATACCGTTACATGTAACCATTTTAAAAACAAATGCTTGTTAAATGAAAGCGCCTTTTTAACAATAAAAATCTATAAATACATACATAATTTTTCATTCACGCAAGTAATTTTTCAATTTCACCTATTAGCATGTTCCAAAGATTGAAACTACAAAAAACTCAAGATTTTATTTAAAGGCACAAAATTAAACCGAACTATTGAACAACCAAATTTAGGTCATAGAAATGAAAAAAAAAGGCGAGTCGAGACGATATATTAATTTTAGGAATACGTGTATTTCATGTGAATAAACTGTACTAGATTGTCGTGTGAAAATGGCATAAAAACCTAATTTTCCAACGGTAGTGGTTTATGAAAGCAAAAAAGTACTAAAACAGTCTACTTGGCCAATAGTTTACAGTGAGAATATACCGACCGGGTAAGCAGGGGCAGGGATGGGGAGAAAAGGTGACAGATGGTGTGCCTAGTCACACAAACATAAGAAATTTGAGCTTACCCTAAGACAACTAAGAATGCCGGGTCCAGGACTCAGTATACATACAGGTGGATATCAAGTAGCGTGAAGTACGTCTTGGTTGAATGATGACCATGAATATCTGTGAAATGAGGCAAGAGAAAAATGTTCATTAAAGTCTTACAATAAAACTATACTGTATTATAAAAATAAAGGCTTCTTTAATCTCAAGTCGTAAAAAAAGAAAAGTTACTTATATCATAGAAAACTTTCACGAAATAAATATTGTTTATTTTAATATGTTTAATAAATATAGACTACAGGTATTCAATTAAAACTTCAGTTACGAAGTCGTCAGTGTTTTCTTAAACTGGAGATGTTGAACCCAAACCACCAGCGACGATAAGACATTTAACTATGAAATTAATAATAAATATTTTGACGTGAAGAAATATTACAAAAACATCCTAACTTCTAAAAAAATAAAGCAATTAACTTAAATCTACATGAAAAAAAAATCACTTAGTTCATTCCTAACATGTATAAAAGTAAAACAAATCATTATATCCAATCTTCTCATAAAATGTACCCATTGCATCCGATCCCATCTTAAACTGAGTTAATCTATGAGCATACTATCCTATAGAAAGTACTCTCAGCTCATTTTATTCTGTTATAGGCTTACTTAATCCATTACACCCAATCCTCTCTTAAACTGAATTAATCTATAACAGTTTATCCTGCAGGAAGTACTCTTAGCTAATCCTGTTCTGTTGGAAACTTACTTAATACCATAACATGTTACCCTATTTTGAAGTTAATATTTTTTTTTGTTTGAATATAACAGAATATTAAAAAAGAAAACATCTGCAACTAATTGCTGACAGCAATGTTGGTTGTGTCTCGTTAAATCATTGTAATCTGTCATCATCTAGAGTATGAAGTATTATGTAAAAATGTACAATCTGATACAGTTTAACTCCGGACACTGCAAATATAATATCAAATAAAAAATAATACAAGTAAAAATTATGCAAAATTAAACAAATATAAACAGTGTAAAATTATAATAAACATCACGAAAAATATCTTTTAAAACGATATTAACAAGGATAAGGTAAAATGGAAAATAATTAAAAGGTTAAAACATGTTTAATTGTTATTATTATTATTATTTTTTACGGCTCGTGAAAAAAAAAGCTTTATTCAAGCTCATGCGAAATTAGCCAACTGAATAACTTTCATATCTAAAAATGGATGTCACGAACAAAATCGACTTACTTCATAGAATGCGCACTATAAATCTAAGGCATTCACAATAAATGGTCCGACTGAGCATGCTTTTAATTTGTACATTTTTATTCGACATAATGTCAAAATCACATCTAAAAGTTAGTTGTTTATTTCATTTTGTCACAATATTCCTGTTGTGAAATTTTCCTGGATTGAAAGGGAAAAAATAAGATTTCAGAAAAGCTTTAAACAATGAATGAAAGTACACTTGACAACTTTCAAGTATAATTTACTAGTAGTAATAGGTTAATTATCCTAGGTATCATCGGGTCAGCCACACTTCGCACGAAGTTCGTTGATCTATACTGTTGACAGTCAGCGATCATGGTTGCAAACAATCAAAGGTGGCGCGCTCTATCACGCGGAGAGGAAACAATGGCACCAAAGAAAGCGAAACCAGTTCTACAATTATTAAAATACACAAAGATTCTTAAGAAAATTAGTATCACAGATAGATATGTATATACTACGTGTATCCAATTTCGCCGTACAATGACAAGGCATTTCTATTGTGAATACGGGTTTCATGACGAGGGTAACTTGCGTTGCGCATGCATGCTAAGACAAAATGTTGATAACTCAAGAAGAACCCGCAAAGGAAATATATTATCGCGAAATACGATACTGGCACCATTTCCGACAATGTTGAATGGTTTTCAAAATCTTGAAAACATGTAGTTACGAAAAGGCCCTTCCAGTCGAGAGTAAACGGACTACTAGATCATGAAGATGCTAACTCTGGTACCACGATAATAAGATGTGGTTGGCTTGAAGAAGCATGTTCACAAAACAAATTTCTTTGTCATGATCAAACTTCCATAAATTCTGTTGTGATACATCAATTTTGTCTACTTACACACAAACTTGCAAATAAACAAAAAATAAGCTAAAACTACTCACGTTAGTTTCACCTCACAGTAAAAGATGAATTTAATCCTAGTGACGTCAAATCATTCAGAGAATCATCCTTACGTATGTCCAGCCACGACTCTAGCACTTTTTAACTAAAATATGTTTCAGTGAGATATGTAATAATAATATAATATAAATCAGTCAAAATACTTCTTTTTAACTTCTAAAAACAAAACATTATCACAATTTACATGTTCAGTATTTTCTAGTAATATAGTATAGCCTCTCTCTCTCAACGTAACCAAGAAACAAAAGTTTTTCTTTAACCAGTAAGATCAAGACTACAGTAACAAGTGGTCTAAGGATTTGGTCTATGGATATTTTTGTATTAAAATAAAAAAGCATGAGAACTAAAGCTGGATTGGAAAAGAACAATAATTTTAATGGACACAGTGGAAAAAGAAGTGGAAAGTTGAGTAAATTTAAAGAATAAGTAAAACAATGATTAATGCAAGAGGAAAAACATGTTGACAACAACGATATGGCCAGACTTAAATTCATAATTACTTGTAAAAGTGATTATTTCTAGAAAAAAGCAAACAGGATAAATTTACTGACTTCAAAATCCTGACCAACCTGCAAAACATTATCACTTCTTCTAACTAAGCCAGTCACAATCAGGAACCAGCTCACGTAACTTTCGAGCGGGCTAACTCACAAGGTCAACTTACTGGTCACCAATCCCGACTAAAACAAATGAGAAGACAGAGACAGTCTAGATTAGCAGCAACCAGAGAGTTGGCACGTCTGAGGTTACGTTTACAGGCTGGCAAAGGCAAACTTATTGTTTAAAATTAAAATCTGACATATACATAAGTTCAGTAATAAATTTAAGAAAAAGTACATTCGCGTATAGTTCGTGGTAGAATATGCAACAAATTTACCACCCGTGCTTTAATAGATAATATGAATATGGCTACCTTACCGATTAATATTGACATGAGTTGACCAGTCACTATCTTATGAACGGGACTCAAAATAATACCGAGATAAATCGCCTGATTTCATTAAAAGGGTCATAATGATAATTTTTAGACTCAGCAACCTGTTTTTACATTATTAGGCAAAACTAACAATCACAGGTATCACATATTCCACTTTAGATAACCTTGGCAAAAAATTATTTTAGGTCACTTTAGCGTTTCCTGATATATGTTTGAGGTGCGACAAATTTAACTGTTTTGAATTTCACTGGTGATAATCACATTTGCTTATAGAACTAAAATAGCTAGGGGTCTGTAGGGAAAATAACAGAATAGCTAACGGTTGATAAATATAATAAACTAAAATAAAGATAAAACTGGCAACTTGGAGAAAAAATCTGGAAACTTTAACAGAAAGTTATGAAACATTTTTACTCCTTTCGTAAAAATTAAAAAAAAAAGAACGACTTGCACCCTGGAGAGCAGTCGGAAACGTGAAGCCTAAATGACGTCCTGCAGTTAAAATAAAGGAGAATGATAAACAAAAAACGTTCTGGAGCTGAGATTAGTAGAATGACAAACCTGAAGTTGAAATAAGAATGACGAAAAATAAAGCGCTGAACTTAAAGATAAAAGAAACAGACTGTGAACAACAAACATTTTGAACTTTAGATGTAGGAAAAGTAGAATGACGACAAACAAACACAGTGAATTTAAGACGAAGGAGAAGTAAAATATCAAAGAACAAATGATGGCCGAAGAGTGTTGGTGAACACATTTTCTTTCATTGCATGTCGACTATCAGAGACCCAATCGACCCAACGAACTATAACTTCTTTCTCAACATATAAAAGGCTGGTGAATTGAGTAGTGTAAATATGAATAAACACATTTTTTGTTGAATTTCAAGTGCACTTCTTAAACTTAAAACTAAACCACTTCTTTCCACTTTCCTGTTTTGTACTACAAATAAGTAAGTTATTTAAAAACTCTTCATATCGAATTACACCAAGACTTTTCCACCGCTGAACTCAGGTTTGCCAATATCCAGAAAAACGTACGCGAAAGTACAAAAGATATTTTGAAAAAAACATTCTGTTCTTTCCCATCCATTTGAGACAGGAAATCGTAGCATGACGATCCTACAAACTAGAATGCTAGGGACCAACATGCAACGGAAGTTACTTTCTCCCTGGAGACCAGGTACAATTTCATAGCGGAGGTGGGAAAGAAACATACCGGATATGACCAACGACACTTCGTGACCTTGGAATGGACAAGTGAAGGTTAGAGAGGTAATGGTGCATAAAAAAAGACAGTTTTCCTTCCTTACCTCTCAGGTGAAGATTATTCAAACTGGCAAATAACAAAGTTCACCCAGGTGAGCTTCACTCACCACTTTAAAATAATTTGAGACTTTAACCTTATCAATGGGGAACTTCTCGGAACAACGGCTTAACGTGAATATAACATATACGAGTATATAATTATGATTTACCTGTGAACAGGAGCTAGTGCCACGCAGTTTTTATAATAAAACCGTAAACCGATGAACTCTTTATAATAATGGCTGGAGACGGCTTGAATGGGTAATGAAGAAAAACTTTAATATAAGTTTAACATAACAGCAAATGTACAACGTTTCGACAAGGTTTTGTCATCATCAGGTTTATAAGTTTAAGGAGGAAAAATTACCTACAGTTACTTTTGATTTTATTGTTAGCTTTCCCACTTATTAGTTCGAAAAAACTGTTTATAGTAGCTATGATGAAAATTTAAAGACATATCATTATTTTAGACTTCTTTAAAACACAGTCAGACGTAGGTGTGTCAATACACATCTGTATTTACTGGCCAATGGGTGTGTGTGTGCTTTATTTTCTGTTTCCCAACGAGTTGCATTTGATTCATTCGCTGAAACCATACTAACCAAAGAACCAAACCGTTATTTTTTATTCAATATTTGAGTGCTTCCTCAGTTTCAATGAGCCATCCAATATCCTGATATTTAAAACTTTAAGAGATTCGTGGTAATTAGAGTTTATGTGAATTACTTTAACTGTTTTACAGGATTTTTTTATTAACAAGATGGTTCTTTGAAACTAGAAAGTCAAAACTGGCATCCAGCAATTTCCTGTTACAAAAATCACAGGAACGAATGTACAATTTAGGATTTTTTTAATCGTAAAGTTTTCTGATGTCATTAACACTCGACTTCAGTAATTCACCCTCAAAGTAAATAGGTTTTGCTTTCCATATAACGATTCAACTTATAATGAACTATTACAAGCGGTAAGTTTGACTTACGGCCAGATCATAGCAATAAACTGTACTTGTGAAAAAGCACCTTCATCGCTCACAATAGACACAGGGTACATCAACATATCTGTCTTGTTCAGCAGTATATTTCATTTTGTACCTTTTGCAGTGTTACCAAAGCTCCCTTTTAAACACAAAATATGACAGGATCTCTAGCTGAGTAAAATTTATAGGCTCATAACCTCCTCAAAAATATTGGCGGTTACTCTGAACACATATCATGTTATATTATTGTCTCTCTTATAAGCTCATCTCCAGACGAATATTGGCGATTACTCTGTTATATTATTGTCTATCTTATAAGCACATCTCAAGACCAATATTAGCGATTACTCTGAACACAGATCATGTTGTTGTATTGTCTGTTTTAGACGTTCATTTCCAAACAAATATTTTCGGATACTATGTATACAGTTCGTATTATATATGGGAGTTTTTTGTTTTGTTTTTCATACAAACTATGGTGGGGATCACAATCGTCCGTGCACCATAAGCTCGTAATATCTAGATAGAATATTGACTGATAAGATCATATTATTGCTGTTTTATACGATCGTAAATTACAAAGATATCCTGTGCATATTTTTCACGTACGTGTGGTGACTAATATTAATTGTTTAGAAACATTGAAGTTTTGAGGTAATATATATATAACTGTGTGAAATCTTTCCAAAGATCATCATTTATCTCTCTAAAATCTGACTAGGAACAATAAACGTCAACATATAATAACATTACTCTAAGACTCCCCAAAAGCAGCACAAATAGTGCCACTGTATACAAAATTAGAGGCTCGACCGATTGATATAAACTCCAAGCATTTAATAAAGTAACAGACCGAGGTGTGTCTGAAAATTTCACCTTACAAGTAAAAAATAGACTCGGAAATCGCTGTATCAGCGAAATAAAAGTTGTTTTTATAAGTTCTAACAACCGGAAACACGAGATACAAGGTCATGTTTAATAAAAAATTCTATTTAACAGGAAATTTCAACCGCATATATATCAATGAAAAGAGATCATAGAGAAACAAATAAGTTATCATTTGTAGGTAAAGATGCTACCTAAACTGTGTAATGGATGTATGAAAATTTTTATTGTAACAAAATTAATTTAGGCTCTGCCGAATACTAGACAATTATGTTTGGGCCAAACCTTAAAAAGCTTTGACTTGGTTGCTGAAGTTTTATTTCTAATCATTTATTTATTCTTATACCTACTCATTAGAAATTGAGTTGTTCACACAGGAAACTTTATAATTTTTGGTAATGTTTAATATTGAATAAGAAGGTAGATTCCTCAAAGTATGTGAAAAACTATGGTAGAATAATTCAAAAATTAGCAATTCTAGCAATAAATAATAGATGTGGCATTTCGTAACCACGTAAAACTTTTGGACAAAAAATTACTCTAAAGGCTTTTACGAAACTTTGGGCCAATAAAGGATAACACAATGAATTAGGCTACGATATATTTCAGTTTGGAACCCAGACTCATATGTCCAACAAAAAATTAATATTTACATTAAATTCCCTCTACATCAATAATATAATCTCCGTTAAAAGTGTGAAAGCCTAACAACGTGACGTCATAGTCAGATTAAAGATATAAAAGTTTTCACGATTTTCCTTCAAGAAGCACATGACGTCAACCATCATGGCATGTGTATAACATTGAATATGTTACTAGTGATCTTATAGTAATGGACATGTTTTGTTCATTGTTATAAGATTACTTGTGACATGATCATGTCGTTCTTTGTCCATTACTATAAGATCACTAGTAACATATTCAATGTTATACACATGCTATGCCATGAACAAAACATGGCATGTGTTATACACATGCCATGTTTTGTTCATTGTTATAAGCTTACTTGTGACATGATCATGTCGTTTTTTGGCATGTGTATAACACTGAATACGTCGCTAGTGACCTTATAACAATGGATAAAACATGGAATGTGTATGTATAATATTGAATATGTCATTAGTGATCTATCACTGGAGCTAAAATAAACGATGTCATAGCTATAACCACTTCTCTTCCCATATCTATCCTATTTCTGATAATTCATTTTGGCACTTATGACCTGAAACAATCCGATAAGACTGCTGAAGACTGTTTCTCAGAACTTGAAAACACAATAGCACATATCTTCAGCCTCAGACCACACATTAAATTGACTGTCTCTAGTGTAATCTATAGACACTTCCACTGATTGCAATACACAAAACAGCACAATAATTAAACAACTCAACAATAAAATTCAACATTTTCATGAATTAACCAAACACCTATGCAGACTTAACCACCAACTTGCCTTCATTAACCACACAAACCTAATAACACTCACTAATTTTCTTGCACAAGATGGACGCCACCTCAGCTTTTTTGGTATTTTTACCTTGGCCTCAAACTTCAAGTACTTGTCACCCACTCTTGTCTTCCTCTTCTAAGTTACCTCAATCATCTCTTGTTTCTACTTCGAATAGTTCTTCTACCCTTCCCTCTCCAAATTCTAAGTCCCCCCCCCCATCTCAGAAGCTACCAACGTCCCACACAAAAATACACACCTCTATCACCCAATCTACCCAACTGAAAAACTCATTCACTCTCTCACAGTTATCCTCCAAGTCCTGCTAGAGGACTAAACACAAATCACACTTCTCCCAAAATATCACATTCCACAAAAAAAAACAACAAAAAAAATGGTTACAGGGTTTTTATATCATCATGAATCACTAGTGATCTTATAGCAATGGACAAAGCTTAAGTTAGAAACTAAAATTAATTTATGATTTCAAACAATAAGTTTAAAAACTACAAAACTGTTTAGGCTCATTGAAACAAACAAAAATTTAAACTTACAAATAAAATAACTGCTTAAGGTTAGAAATAATGATTGAATAAAAAGAACAGTGTAATTTTATTACAGAAAGAGCAGTTTATCTATTTGAAAAAATAATATATATATTTGATATCTATGGCAAAGCTACTAAGGATACTTGCCATTGTCCTTAATTTGAACTACTGACCAGAGGGGAATAATGATAATGGTTTAAAATCTTTTTCACGTTCGGATTTGAAATTGATCGTTGAATTAAAACCGTAGTTTAAGTTTAAATTTGAGGGAATATAATCGACTGTTGAAGAAAAATAAACAACGATTTAAGTTTAAAAATTAAACAATGATGTAACCTTAAAAAAACAACACTTGAATTAAATAAAATGGTTTAAGTTTGGCCTAATAATAACATTATATACGTGTACACGAGCGCGTATGCCCGAATATATGCATGCATATAGTCTTTATAACAAAAAATTAAATAAACGAAGCAGCTTCCATACTAAAACATAACAAACAAAAGTTGTAAAATTAAAACTTCATAAGGTACTACTTTCCAAGTCTCAGACTGTACATTTAGTGTTACTCTGTACCGTTACCAAGTTACGTTGTCATAGTAACAATCACAAACACTTTACGGTCGAAATTTTGCTTTACTGTTGTAGTAAAATGAATAAACAAAATGTAATCTTATTATAATTTGACATATGGTTATAATAACGTTTGTTTTATATACACATCTACAAACTGACAGCACTGAAAAATATTAAAATCAAATAACGTTTGTTTTATATACACATCTACAAACTGACAGCACTGAAAAATATTAAAATCAAATAACGTTTGTTTTATATACACATCTACAAACTGACAGCACTGAAATATATTAAAATCAAATAACGTTTGTTTTATATACACATCTACAAACTGACAGCACTGAAAAATATTAAAATCAACATCGAACGCAATTATTACCACTAGAAGTTACGAATATCTATATCACATCTAGTAAAGATCTATTACTTGTGATGAATACTGATGTGAATCCTAAAATCTGTAGGGAAATAATAACTTAGAAGACATCCATTCTAAACTCGACACCACATTCAACATTTAGAGTGTCGATAGAAAACTATAATTGAACCACGTTTCATTAGAATATCTTAAACAGTGCTTGAGATAGACCAAGCAGAGAATGACAGACATTATGTTACGATTTAAACACAGCAAATGCATGGTTTTCATGTGACAACAACGGGTCGATATAAAAACGTTAAGTTTCTTTCGGTGCACTTTATTTAGCATAAAAACATTAAACAATTTATCGTTCTGTCACTCTTATCTCCATATATCTTATAACTTTTTCTTACCATACAATTCTTGTTCTGTTTTTAAATTTCTTCATATTTCTTTACGTTCGTATCTTTTCAATATCATCCATGTGGAATTTCTCCCACAACTTAAACTTCATTTTCTAATATATTTCAAGCATACATATTATTTTATTGGCTGGTTCTCCTCATCTTCAGAATCTGAAGAGAAAACATTCACTGAACACTGTTGCCGGCTTCGATTAAGTAATGAGTAATCTCGAGTAACCCATCATCCAATGTAATGTATAATATATTATCTAAGGAAACTTGCATTAAATTAATGCTAGAGCAATACGAAAAACATTAGGTTGGAGCCTACACCCAGAAGGGATTAATTTTTGTACTCTCTCTCTCTCATAACTTCGACCGCGAATGCCTCAAGAAACATAAGAATATCAACTGCCCTTTGATCTAACGTCTGCTTATTAACTACCTTCATAAACCCAATCATGTTCAAAGAATTCTTCCAATGGATCTTCATCTGCTATAGAGCATAAGAAGTGAACGAATGAATTTCATAAAGTTAATACTTATACCCCCAAGGATTCAAAAACCAAGATTAATATTTTTTAATCAGAAAACGTGTACCAAGTGAGAATGTTTAAAATACATAAAGCTATCAGTCGGTTTTTAATACATAAAGCCTTCAGTCGGTTTTTAATACATAAAGCTATCAGTCGGTATTTAATACATAAAGCCTTCAGTCGGTTTTTAATACATAAAGCCTTCAGTCGGTTTTTAAACACAACATAAAATTTGTAGATTTGTTTTTCTTTCTGGAAAGCGTTTTTCTTAGTAGTGAGATAAAAACCTATAAAACAATTCTAAAAGTCAGTATGAAAGCTATAGTAAACATTTCATATATTATACTACAAATAAAAGGAATACCACAATCTCATTTCGAGAGACAGAAATTAAAATAGTTTACTTTACTTATAGGGGTGGAAAACAGCTCTTCTAATACAAGGTTTTACATAAAGAAGCTCACCAATGTGCAGTTTACGTTGTTTGAATGATTACTAAATTATACAAAAAATAATAAAAAACACTCCCAAGATAGACTATCTTTTTACATTTTAATCTTACAAAAATATTGAACTACCGAAACCTGAAATGGTGCTCCTGAATAGCCAGCACGAGAACGAAATCGGTGGCTTTCATTTGTTATTCTGAAAGGACAAATGAGGGCAATAGTGTTTGATGCAAAATAAAATATGAGGCTAAAAAACAAATAAGTGTAATTAATTAGATTTGAAACAAATTCCAGTAAAAAAGGGTTGTTCTACACAAACATGAAAACTAATATTATTACCGTGTAATTCTAAGCGTTAGGCTAGAAATGGTTAGCGTTACGTATTCGCTTTACTCAGAAATTTCAAGCAGTTTTCTCTGTGTAAAAAGTACTAATAAAACAGCTTCACACCGAATCAAGAACAGGACAGTTTTACACTGATTAATGGAAGTTAACAGAATGTACCCATAGCTTTACACTGAACAATCTAAGTTAACATAAAGTAATCCTAGCTTTAGACTGAATATTGGAAGGTAACAGAATCTATTCATACCTTTACAGTAAAATATTCAAGTTAACTGAAAGTAGTCCTAGCTTTAAACTGGCTCACGCAAGTTAACAGAAATCATAAAAAAGATGGTTCACACTGAATCAAGTAACTTATGGAATATTATGAATAAGAAAATTCAAACAATATTGAACTGTATGAGCTAACAAGTTTGATATTGGAAGGCCGAAGTTACTAAGCATATTCATTGGCTACGCTTTAGTACACACCACTGTATGTTACACTTTACTAGCCTATTCATTGGCTACGCTTTAGTACAGATTACTGTATATTACACCTTACTACGCGTAGGTAGCATTTTGAACGTTAAGCTTGAAATGCCTCTGTAAAATTACATGTTATACTTAAATATTACAAGTCAAGAAAACATAAAACAGATTGAAATTAAAATTGAAACAAAATAAGGAAAATATGAGAATTTAAAGGAAAGTTTTTTTTTTTTTACTTGTAATATTTAGGTATAAGATGTAATTTTGCAGAGAAATTTCATGCTCAACGTTCAAAATGCTGCGCACGCAATTTTTCTTAAATCTTTGTTGTAAGCTGTACGATCTGACTAAGAAAGTTAGCTTAAGACATCATCGTCTTAGAGTAAAAATATAAAAAACTTGGCGAATGTTTAACGTATTCTTTAATTTCGACATCTTTCTCGCCTATGCGGTTAAATATATATTTCTTTTTATTCATTCATCACGCTTTAGTACCACTAGCCTATGCATTAACTACACGTTAGGTCACTTTACTACACACTATTTTATATTACATATTACTAGCCTATTACAATAATTTACTAGCCTAATGATTAACTATACCTTAATACATTGTGTGTTATGTTTATATCTGTAATACTGCGAATAATTAATAATCTTATAAGTCCACCAGGTTCGATTGTTAGCCAAACTACTATTATAACAAGAAATCACGAGCTATGAACATACAAAGTATGGAAATCCTACAAGTATCGGATGAACGGCTAATTGTCAAGTGAGATTTGGTCGATCGGAAATGTCAATATTTCATAGCAGAAGGAGTCTCCTTCGTAGGGTAGCGTCATTGACTCATTGTTAGTCTATCGGTAGAGAAACAAAACATTTTCCCACTACAAACTATTTTATTAAAACTCACTGTTCATATTTGTTAGACTTGCATCATGAACTACATTGCCGAAACTACTAGTGAATATCTAATCTCAGGATATCCTGGTTATAGAGGCTAGGGCACGTGACAAAAAAAAACAAAAACAGTTGTCGCCATTATCCAGGTGAAATGCTGTGTGGTCTAGCAGGTGTTTCCTAGCATTTTATGGAATAAACAACAAGTTCTTTTTTGTATCCAAATTAAATAAATCCATAAAAACAGACCGTCCTTGGAAAGAAGTTAGTTTTGTTTCTATCGTTTCGTCATAGAGATATTTCGAACTGAAATTACAATTATACCACTACGACCAAGGGATGGCGTTGACACAGTAGTTACCTGCGTTTTTGTGATGAAATAGGATAGTATTGTTTACCGTTAAACGCAAAGCTACACAATGGCTTATTTGTGTTGTGCCCACAGTGAAATGTAGTGTCCTTAATCTCATAACTTATAATATCGTAAACATCACAGTAAACTGTAGTGTTCTATAATTTATAATAAGTTGTACTATCATATACATCAGCAACATTCCGGTAAAATGTAATACTTCCGTCGGTAGTAAGGTGTATTATTGTGTAAAACAAAGAAAATTTAGTATCCTCAGTACTCGAATATCATACACAGTAAATTGTAATGTCCTTATTGCATAGTAAGCTATTGTGTTATAAATAGTTTATTAAATTGTAGTGTTCTCAATCCCCAACAAACTATAGTTTTATACTGCAGCTAAATGTAATCCTCAGTGTATAATATGTTACAGCAGCATCCTCATTCCATAGCAGGTTGTTATATAATACACATCACAATAAAATGCAGTGTTCCCAGTTTAGAGTAGGCTTATCTAGCACATACGATACAGCAAATTGTCGTCTGCTTAGTCTTTTGTAAACTCTACTATCATAAACTTCACAGTAAATTATAATGTCTTTGGTCCATTGTAAGCTGTATATATTTTAATATAATTTAGTATACTACAACAATAATAAGTTGTATCATCATATACGTTTGAATAAAATGTCCTCAGTTTATGGAAAGTTGTAGAACTGTATATATCACAGTAAAATGCATTGCGATCATTTGAAACATCATATATTTGAAAATGTATAAAATAACACAGTGGTTGTAACTGAAGCAGCTAATGGCATTTTATTTAAACATATTTATTTACCATAGAAAAACACATACTCCCTCTTTATCCTTGAATCCTACCTAGAAACAACCAGTATATACACTGGTACATGATACACTCCACAGATGGTAACCGACTCCTTCTAGATAGTCATTTTGAACTCTCTCTTTTTTAACACAACTGTGGCTATATCATTATTCACTCAACTAAATATACTAATTACCGTCTAGAGCCGCTGTCTAGTCGAGCTATCCACTCCTGAGTTCGGAAGTATGCCAAACAGAAAAAAAGTGTAAAGAAGTTCAAGAACGTATCCATAATACCAGGTTCAACATAGTGATACACAAACATGTATTATTCTTAATATTTCTAGGTTCATCAGTATTCAACAATTACTATTTTATTACAAGTCAGAGCTTTTACAGAATATTTTTAAAACAGGTACATGTACGACGTTTCGATCAGTGGTGCAATCGTTCTCACGTACACAAGTTTTAACGGTAAAGATGGTTTTAGTACGTTGAACTTCATATAATACCTGGTTAACTTTGCCTGGCATCATACGTCAGCTGTTTATTGTTCAACAAAGATGCAGGAACATTCGTATAGATATTACAGTTACACATATCTGTGTAATATGCTGTGACGTTTAAGCATAATTCCTTTGTACGCTACGTTCTTAAACCAAACTTAATTTCTGATTTTTCATATTACATTGTCAATGATACTACTTCTGTCAAATTAGATATGATAGCTTTTAAGATTCTCAGAGGAAGAAATAATAAACAACACAATGCGTTTCTGGAATAATACCTTCTACAAGGGCACAGAAAGTGCAGTGGCTTAGTGCTGTAAATTCAAATATACAATGAGCGTCAAACAAAACTCTAGTTTTGTGTAGATCTTAAGTCTCTTGTTTTGGTACTAATCGTGTTCTAAAATATTTCTTAATGCACGTTCAAATATCTATGTGAACTTGTTCAGAAGTGCATCCAAGCTTTGTGCTTTTCTTCAACATTATTTAGCCATGTACAGCTACTCTAAACGAAAGATTTAATAACACATTATGTTTCTCTATAACTAGCCTTATACATGTTAAATATAATGGGTGGTGTCTATCATCGTAAACATAAGCAAGCAGCTTTTACAGGGTATTAAGTGTCTATCATCAAACGGTTCAAGTAGCGAGCCATTTTTGTTTGGATAAATTTAATTGTTCTATCTAAAGAAATAGAAGTATAGGACACATTTTCAGCGAATGTGAACTAACATAAGTAATGTGTGCATGTTTGTTCTGTGGAAACATTGTTTTGTCATTATATATATTAATTTGTTCAGCAGCAAAACATGTTGTACCAGTCAAGCCCGAAATATTAGAAAAATTAAAACTAAATACTAGAACCTACTTTACCGTTAAAACTTGTTAATGATCGCACCAGTGTTCGAAACGTCGTATGAGTTTTAAAAAATATTCTTCCTTTTTGTAAAATTGTAATAAAATAATACTTATAAACAGTAAGTAAACTCAAAACGAAACTAATATTCAACAATGCACTGTTGATCATATTACAAAGTTCAAAACTACATTACTAGTCATATTACTGTTCAACAATGCATTTTTAATCGTATCATCATGTTTAACAACGTACTCTTGTTATTTTAACCAAGTTGTACAATACATTGTTCTCTGATGGCTCTTCGATTTGCTTCAAAGCTTATAACACAAGAATTCGGGGTTTAATTTCCGCGAGGGACACATTGCAGATAGCCCATTGTGCAGATTTACGTTTAAACAATGTATTCGTGTTAATACCAGCAAGTTCCACGTATCATTGCAGCTTAAAACTGCTATATTTTACCCTTATATACTAGTGTTAATACCAGCAAGTTCCACGTATCATTGCAGCTTAAAACTGCTATATTTTACCCTTATATACTAGTGTTAATACCAGCAAGTTCCACGTATCATTGCAGCTTAAAACTGCTATATTTTACCCTTATATACTAGTAGTTAATACCAGTCAAGTTCCACGTATCTATTGCTAGACTTTAAAAACT
>NW_013671224.1:29055-31912 GCF_000517525.1 Limulus polyphemus
GTACCGGTCGAAGGACGGTACGTAGTACGGTAACACGACACGTACATTGACAGCTTAAAACTAGTACTATATTTACCCTTACTATACTAGTGTTAATACCAGCAAGTTCCACGTATCATTGCAGCTTAAAACTGCTATATTTTACCCTTATATACTAGTGTTAATACCAGCAAGTTCCACGTATCATTGCAGCTTAAAACTGCTATATTTTACCCTTATATACTAGTGTTAATACCAGCAAGTTCCACGTATCATTGCAGCTTAAAACTGCTATATTTTACCCTTATATAACTAGAAAATAATACATCTTTAATCAAGTGTATTTTGTTACATTGTGTAATTCCAAGTAAACTAAAACAGCCTTGAAATATCTTTTCTTTATGTCGAATTAATGTAAGCTGTCATTATAATAAAGTCAAAGATATATTTAACTATATCACAGGTACAAACAGACCTGAAACATAAGAGGAGGATTAACAGCATGATAATAAACACAATCCTTTCTGACCTCACTGAGTACAGAAGTATTTTGTCCAGCAGTCAGAGAAATTTTGTTTTTGTTTTATACAAATGCTTGAGTTGTTT
Source organism: Limulus polyphemus (assembly GCF_000517525.1). Classification (NCBI taxonomy): domain Eukaryota; kingdom Metazoa; phylum Arthropoda; class Merostomata; order Xiphosura; family Limulidae; genus Limulus; species Limulus polyphemus. The sequence continues at coordinate 29,641 of NW_013671224.1, forward strand.
CTTTGCTTTGGTGTTAATTTGGTTACTTCAAAAACAAATGTTCTACACTTTCTTACTATTGTGTTACTTCTTAGTTACCTGTTGGACATTAGTGAACCTGAATACCACACTTGAACAAATCATAAAGCCTTACCTTGTTTGTTTATTGAATTTCGAGCAAACCTACTCGAGGGTTATCTGCGCTAGCTGTCCCTAATTTTGAAACGATATGTAAAAAGTAAGGCAGGTAGTTAACACTATCTATCGCCAACTCGTGGCCTACTGTAATCGAACAGTGGGGTTTGACTATCGCTCTTATAACGCATGAATGGCCACAAAATGTGGAGCGCAATTGTTTATTTTTGCTTTAATGGGACGCGAACTACAGCCTGATACGTTAAGTACTGGGGCCGCACTCGGTCCTAAAGAGTTAGCAGTGTATGTTGGTTATATTATCAACTTCAAAAATGCATTCTTGATTCTAACAGTTTCACAGTGCATTATTGGACACTATCTAAGTTCAATAATGTCTACTTGATTGTATCCCGAATGAATAAAGGTAATCTTTAATCTATCTCTATATGAAACAAGATATTCTTCATATATCTCCAAATGAAATAATAGACATTTTGGATGTTACCCCACGAGATACAACGGTTTTTGGGTTTCTCGCTAAGTAAATACCGAATTACTGATTTCATTGACCACGAAAGACCTTCTCCAGATGAATATTAGAATAGATAAAGTTTAAATTCACGTGAACTAAACAGCTAATGAAAAAATAGAATATAACGAATTCTGGACTATAGGATGGTGACGTTATTTTTGAAACAAGGAATCTGTTGAACTAGTACAGAGGTATAATTATAAGAATGGGGCATGTTGATAAAAGAAATATTTAAGGGCAGGCGTGTGAAACATCCTTTGATATATTCATTAAAATACAAAAAGACGAACATGTATTAATCAATGTGAGAAAGCTGAGTTGTATAGCTTATGTCGTATTCAAAACACAATTTAATAACTTTCTTTGTTGGTGTTTTCGAGGATCGAGGACAGGAAAGTATGAAGAAGGGGAGAAAAGACAAGTTTCACGGGGGTACACCCACCCTCTGGGTAATCAATGAATAACCAAAAAAATATGAAACCGTTATCCATATATCCTTGTGGTCTCGTTCAGTAAGATCACTTGAAGCGACCGTAGTGCTCAGATAAATTGTTTATTTAATTTGGCCGATTAGCACAAATTTGTTATTTTCCATACGCTGAAAGTTTCCTCTAATAAAACTTTAAATATAATTTTATCAAACTATATATGTCCTTTGGTGAAACCCCAGCTCCTGCCATCAGTATAATGGATTTTCTTCAAAAGCTCCCTCTATAGGACAAATATGGTACTGATCAACCAAGTGTATTTCCTTTCGTTAATAAACTTGTTTGCATATTGAAACAATGAAGTGGGGTAATAAAATTTAGGTAGAAACGCCGTCTAATGAGCATTTAGGATAGCAAATAGGTTTCAGAAACTTCACATTCTTTTATATTGAGACTGGTTAAGAAACTACTCTAGAAAGAACGAGGGAGGGGGGGATAAATAAAGAGCAAACTAACTAGAGATCTCATTTTGAAACTTGTACAGTTTGAATTGAGATATTATATGTTAGACCGAGATATTATAAGTAAACACGTTTATCCTGATTTAACATACACTCAGTTTTCTGCAAATGTTATAGCTCTGTCGACATGTTCAAAATCGCATGCTATTATTTTTACAAAAAATAATAAAAATATCATTAACATTGTAGGTGTTCATATAGTAAAAAAAATAACCAAAAATACCCAATTGCTTATTACCCATTTTTCACAGATTTAAGTTGTCATCCAAGCGATTTACATATAAATTTTCACCTATGCAATTTAATCTACACCGCTGTATCAGACAACATAATTTATGTATACTGACTGAAATATTTGATACCTTACTCTTTTACTTATCTATGAGCACATTCTATTATCGTAGAGTAATTGTGGCACAAATCCTTCAGTAATCATAATGTTGAACTATATATTCTATACGACCTTGGAGAAGAGTCAGTTTTATATTTCACCTTCAGAAATAACTGACCCTGAAACCTACGAACATTAGATATTCTGAAGACAAAGCCAGCTAAGCTTGTATGAAAGGTTGATGTGTGTAAAACGCTTTGAAAACAAAGTAGCACAACGTGATCCAGCTAAGCTTGTATGAAAGGTTGATGTGTGTAAAACGCTTTGAAAACAAAGTAGCACAACG
>NW_013671224.1:32771-34499 GCF_000517525.1 Limulus polyphemus
AGACAACATCATGATGGTGCAAGTCGTTTTATCAGAGAACAGAGAGAAACAACATCATGATGGTGCAAGTCGTTTTATCAGAGAACAGAGAGAAACAACACCATGATGGTGCAAGTCGTTTTACCAGAGAACAGAGAGAAACAACATCATGATGGTGCCAGTCGTTTTGTCAGAGAACAGAGAGAAACAACACCATGATGGTGCAAGTCGTTTTATCAGAGAACAGAGAGAAACAAGACCGCAGAAGTCACATTATCAGAGAATAGAGAGGAACAACACTGTGAAGGTGTAAGTTGCCAAGGCAGAGGGCAGACAGAAACAAGATTTTGATGGTGCAATAGAAATAAGATCATGATGATAAGCATAAGAATCGTAAAAACCGGAGGACAGACAGAAACAAGACGGTGATGGTACAAGTTGTCTCGTCAAAGAACAGAAATAAATAATATCGTGATGATGGTAAGCGTAAAAACCAGGTGACAGACAGAAACAAGACAGTGATGGCGCAATTCGCCAAATCAGAAATCAGACAGAAATGCAAATTTTGTACATTCTTTGTGTTATTGATAAAGCAAAAACTGTGAAACTGAAATGGATAACAAATCGAAAGTGATGTATATATTGAAAAAAGTAACAAAAGAAAGTGATAGAAAATGCAAAAACGTATATATATTTAGGGAGTAATAAAAGAAAGTGATAGAAGATGCAAAAACGTATATATATTTAGGGAGTAATAAAAGAAAGTAATAGAACAAGGAAAACATATATATATTTAAGCAATAGCAAAAGAAAGTGATAGAAAAAGGAAGAACATATATATATTTAAGGAGTAATAAAAGAAAGTGATAGAACAAGGAAGAACATATATATATATATTTAAGGAGTAATAAAAGAAAGTAATAGAACAAGGAAGAATATATATATATATTTAAGGAGTAATAAAAGAAAGTAATAGAACAAGGAAGAACATATATATATTTGAGGAGTAATAAAAGAAAGTGATAGAACAAGGAAAACATATATATATTTAAGGAGTAACAAAAGAAAGTAATAGAAATGTTTACAAAGTAACAGAAGAACGAATAAGAGATTGAGAAGATAACATAATAAGGAGTACAAATATCCAAAACAATCAGAAGAAAGAATACAAATAATGGAAAACAAAAACAGAGGAAAGGATGAAACCTATAAACGTAACAGAAGAAAGAATAAAAATATTAAAAAATTAACAAGAAAGTAGTAAAAGCATCTGAACAACACAAACAATTAATTTTAGGAACGTCTCCGCACCCTCTTTTTTTATAACCCAAACCCCATATAGTTATTTAACATTTAAGTTGCAGAATAAAAAGAAGTCAAACTGAGCAGCCTTCTCAAGTTTTCTTTCTTGAATTCGTATCTGTGTTTATTATTCCTTCCAATGAAAATCTGATATTCGTTATATGTTGAATTAACGTGTTTCTGTGGCAAACGTTTTAACTTTCAGGTAAATTTCCAGGTATAAATTAGAACGGAAGCATTTTCGTATGGCTGATAAATTTCCACGGAAAAATCCACTGCAAATACGATTTTAAATGCAGCGTTGTGTTTGTAAAAAATCAAGTTTCTTTTCATATCAGACTAGTAATTTTCTTTACATTTCAGACTAACAAAATATCACAGGGCCTTAATATATAAAAAAAACGCAAGCATTTCTGCCTTTCTTTTTTCTATAGTAAATATTACTAA
>NW_013671224.1:34980-37815 GCF_000517525.1 Limulus polyphemus
AAGCTCCGGTTTATATAATGAAGGTGTTCCTTGTATTTTAGTCAAGTTTTCTATTGATTAGTACAATAGAGGTATATTTCTATTCCTTGTAACTGATGATTTAAATGTTTCCCAGGTTCTGACTGATAAAATAATGGTGGTTTTTATTTCTTGAATTATTTTACCTCGAGACAAGAAGCGGAATGACAAAACTTTCCTACGACGTGAGTGTCCATTTTGGCGCCACGTAACCTTGTGATTGACTTCGCTTCTTCTGCCCCACTTTCATTGATTGAATCGAACCTAGCTCGCCACTTAAGTCTGTTTGTATGTCTGCCCACCATCAATAACGTGTCGCGAGCGCGATAAAACAGAAACACACCACAGGCAGGGCGAGCTGCAAATCTTAATGGTATATAACGTAGACAAGAATATTCCACTTTACACACACATACATATAAATGTACACGTCTATATATCTGACATAACCTATAGTATAGTACAAATAATAAAGAGTATTTTTCAAAATTATCTTTTTACTAAAACAGACTTTAGAAAGGCGGGCTACTTCAAAGATGAGCGAATGACATAATTTTTAAATCTTGGGATCCACACACAACTGTACCCTTTTGTGTAAGGTTTTCATCTCACTAAAACGAACTTAATTTCTGAAAAGAAGAACAATAGTTTATGATTTAGTTAAGAAGAGGGTCATAATAATATCGACTACATGGGAGGGGCCGGTAATGGTCTAGTCTCAAGTTATTCTTGCTGTGGATTGAAGGTCCAAGGTTTCATCTCTCGATATGCAGCTGAACACGCTCCCACTTTTAGCTGCTGACGGTTTACAAAAATGGTAGTCAGTCCTGTTATTCAGTTAAGAATATCCCTGTCGGCGGCATGGGCTGCTGACTGGTTTCGCTTCATCTGGTTGACAGTAATAAACTAGGCACGGCTATGCTTGAACTTTAGTGTCTATGAATTGTATGTGTCGGATTTTCAGGTTGAAAATACTAAATACCCACAATATGATCAATGAACGTTCAGAGAGGGTCATTTAACATTAATTCATGTTATTACTACCTGTTCTAGTATAACAAATTTTGCTTCTTGCTTGTTTTTTTTTTTTTAAATGAAGCACAAAACTACACAATGGGTTATTTGTGCTCTGCCCACCACGGGTATTGAAACCCGGTTGCTAGCGTTGTAAGTCCACAGACATACCGCTGTGCCACTGGGAGGCTGTCCTTTAATCCAATATAATGAATATTATTGCTATATGTTCTAGCATAACAATGTCACCGTCCTCTGTTCTAATATAATGAATATTATTGCTATCTGTTCTAGCATAACAATGTCACCGTCCTCTGTTCTAATATAATGAATATTATTGCTATCTGTTCTAGCATAACAATGTCACCGTCCTCTGTTATAATATAATGAATATTATTGCTATCTGTTCTAGCATAACAATGTCACCGTCCTCTGTTATAATATAATGAATATTATTGCTAACTGTTCTAACGTAACAAATATTATTGCTTCCTGTTCTACTGCAAAGGATATTATCGACATCTATTGTAGCGTAAAAAAATATTATTGCTCTCTGTCCTAATATCACAAATATTAGTTCAATATTCTAAGATAAGAACACGAATGAAATTAAAAGAAAACATGATAAAAAAGTCAACTACACTAAATATGCCACAAGTAATTATAAAAGGTTGGCAAAAATTAAGTATGATGTAGGGATGACAATGCCAAAAAAGTACAGAAACAGGTAGCGATGAATACAGAAACGATACAAAAATCCTTAGATAAGTAGCCAAAAAGTACCGAGTCAACCTTACAAGCTTATCGTTATTAGCCACTGTAAGACTGATTCTATAACACTGTTCAGTTGAAATGCTTTTATTCAAACCTGAATTTATGCAACTGACAGGAATTCGACATTTAATTGTAAATAAAAGTTATTGTTGGAAAGATTTGGCTACTTATGTAGTGACTTTTGTATGGTTTTGTGTATTGAACACATGTATTCGCCACTGCTCTGAAAGAAGAAAAAAGGCAAATGATTGAAACCACAGCTTTTTTTCCCATTTGACCAGCACTGGGGTGTTATATGTTAGTCATATCTAGCTGATTAAATTAATAACTATTGAAACTCTTCTAGTCTTAGCCTATTATGTTTTGGGTAACGACTACTATGCAATGTGTACAATATCACTAAGAGCGCTGCAACAACTTAGTATCGTCGCTGGTGACATGGGAAAACATAAGAATATGGAAACATATGCAGTTCGAGGAGTAATTGCTAAGAGTTCCATATGCACACAAGTATATATATTATTTCATAACCTCCTTCAGCATAATTTCCATGGACATACTGTGACAAAAAAATTTCCAGTTTGAGAAAATGTCACGTCACACACGTTTTAAAAAAGCAATGCCCACAATTGGAAGGTGCTAAATAATCGTTCTTCATTAAGGGACTTTTCTCCGTCCATTCTCCACCGCGTTCTTAGCTTCTCTATGAAATAAAACGATCCTCTTCAACACGAAGTTGGTCTAGGAAGCCAAATACTGGTGAATTCAGATGGTCAATCGTATTTTGGGTAGGCAATCGCTAAGTTTTCTAACACATCAACAAATCAGTGATTTGTTCAGAAGCAACGATAACAACTGCGTAAAAATGTAGATTCCTGTTTGGGTATAATTAAATCCCAGTGGCATGGAAACGAATCTATACTTAAACCATATGTTAACAATTTTGAAGAAAAACATTCTCTTTTCATTTGAAGGGCCATATTGATAACTACCAGCTAACAGCGTCATCTTTTATACAGTAGAACTTTT
>NW_013671224.1:38066-42339 GCF_000517525.1 Limulus polyphemus
AAACTACTGACATGGTAAGGTCACGTGGTGACTTCTAATAAATTACTACCAATATGGTAAGGATACGAGGGGATTACTAATGAAGTACCACTGTCATGGTAATATCACACAACGTGTAGTATTCACATGTTCAGATCATGTGTTTACGACGTTTTTTCGGACTCGTATTGATCAAAGTTTCATTGGTATGATTACTTTATGTTTGTTGATAACAAACGATGTAACCGTTACAGGTCGCTAGACAAACTGGTAGATATATGATTTCCTTAGCTTAAATATTCTAAGAACCCATGAGTAAAAGTAAGGGAGAAAATATATTAAGCACACTACATCTGCTATAGATAGAGAGTTATCTCATTTCTTATTTTATATGTGCATGAACAATTATTGTATCCGCAAGAAAAAGTAAAAACAAAAATAAAAGAGAATGTCCTTAGAAAGAGAAACTTCCTGATTGTGATGTTAACATGAAAAGTTAGATTATGTTCTAATTTTGCTGCTTCTAGTCTTATTGTGTTATTCTAGAAACATCTACAGATGAAAACCCATCTTTATTAGTCTGTGTACACAGCCTGTCTGTGTGAAATGTATAAAGTTTGTCTGTATGCATTATATGAAATTTATTAAAGCTTTCTTGTGATAACTGGAAAATGAACACGTATAGACGTTAGATTATTACACTTTTCTACAAGTACAGACTAACGTGTACAGAAAAGCGCTTAACAAGGTTAACAATCGTTCTTTGCATTGGTCGTTCCTTGCTTGATAACATTCTAATTTCATGTCACTACTTGTTGAAGCTAAAATTGAAAATATAAAACCACTTGAAATACTTCAGGCTGACATAAGTCAGAAACCGGTGGAAGAGTAATTGCTATACATGTGTTGCGCTTTTTTTAAATGCCTGTATAAGGTGTTGATTATTGCCCAGTTTTCCAATAGATAATCATTATCAAGGCCTATCGAACTTTAATCTCTCTATATAAACTAAAGGTATGGCGATAAGCTGTGATACGATTGTATCGATACATCGTTCGATACGATATTATTTATGTATCTTACGAAATTTGGCAAGCTTTCAGTAAACAATATAAGTCTTTTGTACAGAAAAAAATCAGAATTTCTAATAAAGTATTTTTGCTAAAAAATAATGATTCAATAAATGAAGATGAGTATTGAGTACTACATGTTGTCTTCATTTCTTTTATCAAAAACATTAAATGCAAAGTAACATAACAAATTAACAATAACAAAATAGATAGACAAATATTAACTTTTTTATTTTATTTCTCTTGCCAGCTGCCATTTAGTTGATCAAACCTGAGAATTTGAAAAAGCACTCTAAAGTGTGAAGTACTTAAATAAAACAATGTTAGTAATATAGATAATATAAATTATAGACAAGACTGTCAAACTTTGTAACAAACCATTGGTAAAACTTCTGTATCTAGATACGTATCGTATCGACTACTATGATGCGATATGCACTCCTAATATAAACATAGGCAAGATGTCATTCTCTGCTCCACCTTTCCCAACCCAATGTTTTTGCGTTACAAAAAAAAGCAAAAAAAAACGATAAGTAAAAAATAAAAAAAAAGAACAGTAGCACTAGATAACCTTAGCTCTGGTTCCCTATGTAAGTAGAATAAGCGTTGCCACAGTGAGAACTTAGGCTACGTGTACTAAGTTTAATCGTGCTCATTTCGTGGTTAACGGAGAGACTTAAGCTAACTTTTTATTATCAATATCTGAACATAAGGCATTGTAAAAATTCATCCAAACAGTTGCATTACTTTTTAAGAATGTGACTTCAATTAATAACAACATACTGTGGAACAATTTCATACCGTTTGTTTTCTCAGTATCTGACCGCCTGAGATAATAAGGTCTCTAAATATAAGCAGTTTCACTGTGTGTTGTTTTTGTTGGTATCTGACCAATGAATACGATAAATTATCTGAGATAGAGTACTTTTTGAACATATATTTATAATTTTATATATATATTAGTTTTTACAATTATGAACATTTTTATCACAGTTATCTTAATGTGTGGACTTAGGACTAACCTAAACCTCCTAAGCTGGCATAACTTTGTGAGATATCACTAGGTTTACAGCCGAAGATATTTATAGTGAGGGTACTCAACTGATGATTCAATGCACTTTAATTATTATAGAATTTAGTTTTATTGCGTAATGATATAAGCTATTCAATAGTTTTCGGTTTACTTAATGTACTGTTATTCATATGTTATGATCTAGTTATCTTATTTATTTGATCAAACGTTCTTAAGGATAACAAGTAATAAAAACATTTTGTAAAAGTAAAATGATGTAGGGATAGCAGTGTCAAAAAATAATGCAAATAAGAATAAAGGGATGATACAGCTATATATAGACCGTCCCTACATGACTTTGAATATTAAAAGTTAATGTTACACTGTAAAATGCACGGGCACAAAATGGTTACGAGGTCGGTTGAATTGACCGACTTCGTAGCGAGAGCCTGTAATAATTAAGGCATGTTTGACTCAACTTGGATTTCCTTGTACATTTGTCCTACGCTCTGAGTTATACTACACTGATGTCTACCCTGATATGACCATATTATTATTATGAACAAACTGCATACCAACAGTCTGGTATATATAACTTTCAACTGCAGTAATATTAAAATCAAGTATGCATTTTACAGATCAAGACACAGATCAATAGTTTCTTGAAGAGAAATATTAATAAAGAATAACTGACCGTTAAAGATAACTATATAAACATCATGATAAAATTCCAAGTTCTATACTGATTGACAAAATTCAAACTGTCTTTAATTATATATTAATTACTTGTACATCCTTGAAAAACTGACTAGACACCATGACAAACTGCCAATATTTAAAACAGTCGATCCTAAACGACAATCACGTTTATGGACTTTAGGCATATATCATATAAATTCTGTACGTTTAATACATAAATCTATTTGTTTTTGAATTTCGTGCAGAGCTACTCGAGGGCTATCTGCGAACCGTCCCCAATTTGGAGGTGATAGTCTAGAGGGAAAGCAGCTAGTTAATACCACCCACCGCCAACTCTTGAACTACAGTTTAGCAATAGTGGTATTAACCATCAAATCATAACACCCCAAGGCTGAAAGGGCGAGTATCTTCTGGAAGAGTTTTGATCCCCCAGACTCTTAGATTGGGAGTCAAACGCCCTAACCGCCAAGCCATGCTAGGTAACGTATAAAGAATCTATCTGTTTTATTTGACCGTAATTATCGAGTTATAACACTAGTAAAGAGATACTGATGATGATCTAAAAACATGCAACTAAATCCAGTATATTTATTGTGGCCAGTTTCTGTAATCCTCCTAGTATTGTACCGAGTACTTAATCACTTGTAATTAAATCCAGCATGTATTCACGTTGGTCAATTTTAGTAGTTCTTCTGGTGTGGTACCATGTAGCTAATACCTTGCAACTAAATCCAACATGTATTTATGTTGGCCAGTTTCTGTAATCCTCCTAGTGTGGTATCAAGTAGCTAATAACTTACAACCAACCACAATTTTATGAATAATTGTCTATATACGTCTACTTCTAGTATGATACTGTAATCCTCATGATGTGGCACTAAGTAACTTACAACTTAATCTAGCTCTCTCCCTCTGCCTTTAGTGACAAGGTCAACCTTCATCGGCCTGTGTAGATTTTGTAGACATATTTTGTATTTAGCCTTCAGAAAGGATGTTCAACTTCAGTGCAAATTGTGACGGTTCAGTTCCCACGAAACGAACAACCTATGTATGAACTAACAAGGTCAGTTTTTTCGAGAATGACCATGGGATTTTTGTAGCAATAATAAATTCTTTTTTAATTGTGAAATAAGAACCCAAATTCACTTTATGTGCTGAAGAAAAATCCATTACATTCAACACAAAAGCTTTGGGAATTACTCTAAAACACATTAATTTTTCTGCATGAAAAGCAAGAGAGTTGATTGGATTTTCTGATAGCCAAGGTAAACACGATCTACAAGTACAGTCTGTACTTGTAGAAAAGTGTATCGGTTTGAAAACAAAGTAGCACAACGTGATCCAGCTAAGCTTGTATGAAAGGTTGATGTGTGTAAAACGGTTTGAAAACAAAGTAGCACAACGTGATCCAGCTAAGCTTGTATGAAAGGTTGATGTGTGTAAAACGGTTTGAAAACAAAGTAGCACAACGTGATCCAGCTAAGCTTGTATGTTTTACACACATCAACCTTTT
>NW_013671224.1:43339-61529 GCF_000517525.1 Limulus polyphemus
CTAGTCATCACCACCCACCGCCAACTCTTGGGCTACTCTTTTACCAACGAATAGTGGGATTGAGCACAACATTATAACGCCCCCCACGGCTGAAAGGGCGAGCATGTTTGGTGTGACGGGGATTCGAACCCGCGACCCGCAGATTGCGAGTCAGTGCCCTAACCACCTGACCATGCCGGGCCCCCATGTCAGTAGTACTTTACTAGAAACCATCACATGACTTTACCATATCAGTAGTACTTTAGTAGAAACCACCACATGACTTTACCATATCAGTAGTACTTTACTAGAAACCATCACATGACTTTACCATATCAGTAGTACTTTAGTAGAAACCATCACATGACTTTACCATATCAGTAGTACTTTAGTAGAAACCATCACATGACTTTACCATATCAGTAGTACTTTAGTAGAAACCATCACATGACTTTACCATATCAATAGTACTTTACTAGAAACCATCACATGACTTTACCATATCAGTAGTACTTTACTAGAAACCATCACATGACTTTACCATATCAGTAGTACTTTAGTAGGAACCATCACATGACTTTACCATATCAGTAGTACTTTAGTAGAAACCATCACGTAGCCTTACCATATTATTGATATTTTATTAGTAATCAGCACACGTCCTTATCATATCAGTAGTACTTCACTAGTAATCACCAAGTGTTCTTACCATATCAGTAGTACTTCATTAGTAATCATCACGTGATCTTACTGTCAGTAGTATTTTATTAGTCATCACGTAACTTTACTGTTAGTACTTTATTACCAGTCATCACGTGTCCTTACCATGTCAGTAATACTTCATTAGTAATCACCACGTGTCCTTACCATGTCCGTATCACTTCATTAGTAATCACCACGTGTCCTTACCATGTCAGTAATACTTCATTAGTAATCACCACGTGTCCTTACCATGTCAGTAATACTTCATTAGTAATCACCACGTATTCTTACCATGTCAGTAATACTTCATTAGTAATCATCACGTATTCTCACCATGTCAGTAATACTTCATTAGTAATCATCACGTATCCTTACCATGTTAGTGGTACTTTATTAGTCATCAAATATCCTTACCATGTTAGTGGTACTTTATTAGTATTCATTAAGTGACCTTGCCAATTGAGCACTTTCTCAACAAGTTATACCTACTGAAATTACAAAATAAAGGATAAACCCACGTTACTATGTTCTTTTAAAAAGTTACGATACGCTTGAAAAAAACGACTGGAACACCATTGTTTCGCTCTTTTCTTTTCCTTCTCGTGTTCCTTTTGCCATGTAACCTTACTTAACAACCTTTAACTACGGCCCATCCCATACCTGGTTGGACAACCACAGGTAGCAAAGAATCTAAATAATGATTTAGTACCCACAACTTATTGCTCGCAAGGCACAACAATGTAAATACGGGATACTTATGCACGCAGCCCCATAGCAACGACATTATATCGCAACTGTGTTACTTCAAATTTTAAAACGGAATGCTGAGCGCCTTTCCCTGACCTTTTACAAAATTAGGTTTTTACATAAACAATCTTTAAGAGCTCTGGTTGCGGGTCGAGGACACACAGCTAAATTTCATAACTGAAACTGTATAAATTATATTTTCATTGTTTGGAACATTCTCAGCATACCAACTCATCCTATTGAAATTCCAGCTTCTTCTAAGCAAAAGTTAAAATTTCCATACAATGAAAAATCTCGACCGAATAAGCTAACCTTTCCATTACTTGTCGTCTTCGTCAAGTTGCATTATATTCATTCGGCTAACTAAGTAACAACAGTACAAAAAACACACTAGCACTTAATTAAAATGGTTTACATGACTCTCAAAGCTTTGGCTCGCACTCTAAATCCAACTTATCTGATCATACCCGTAGATACAAATGAGGTAGAACCATGCCATTACGTATGGCTTAAGCACTTACACGAAACGTTTTAGAATACTTTTTTGTTGTAGACTGAAGTGAATATACTACCTACAACCAATTTCCAGTTAACGTTAAGAGAAATAAAACGATAAATAAAGGTTGTTTGACAAAATTCAATTCCAAGTATTAAAATAATAAATTTACAGATGTGACTAAAAAACTATAAATATTACATAGTCCTAATTTTGTTTTCAGTATTACTAGCTGTTTCGGAATGAGAGTTATCCAAACCCAAAACTATAAATATTACATAGTCCTAATTTTGTTTTCAGTATTACTAGCTGTTTCGGAATGAGAGTTATCCAAACCCAAAACAATAAATATTACATAGTCCTAATTTTGTTTTCAGTATTACTAGCTGTTTCGAAATGAGAGTTATCCAAACCCAAAACTATAAATATTACATAGTCCTAATTTTGTTTTCAGTATTACTAGCTGTTTCGAAATTGGAGTTATCCAAACCCACACTACATTTTCACACCGTTTTGCACCAACTTCCGTTTCTTTCTTTTCGCGACTTCTTCAATGAACCACAACGTTCTAGTCCTGGTATTGTTAGGTACAATTGAAAACTGATCTAGAAATTTACATTATCGTTGACATTAGTTGCTTTTTTCCTTTCAATACACAAGATCGCGCTATAATAAAATACATCAAAATAGATTAACGGAAATCCGGAGGGGGTACCCCCATCTCTTATGAATCGTGACAAGCCCGGCCTTGAGATGAAGGAAAGAACCCGCCAGTCTCTACCCTCATTTCTAGAAGTACTGTGAATGTCTCCCAAAAAATAAGTATAAACCTACTTCGGTATCTTGCTAGACAGTTTTTTTTAGCCTCAACTAAGATCACTGACGTTGATTTTAACCATGAAATTTGTAGTCCCCAACACCTGTCTGTGCGGCAGCTGTTCGCGCTTTCTTATGCAATCCACTGTCCTTAGATGATTCAGTTAGGTTAGATTCACCAAAGAACCACGTGCTACTCTAACATTTTAAGGTACGTTTATCGGGGGAGCATCAGTGGCAGTTCATATTTTATGCTAGGCTCATCAGGGGAGCATCAGTAGCAATTCATATTTTATGCTAGGTTCATCAGGGGAGCACCAATAGCGGTTCATACTTCCTTTTAGGTTAATCGTAGAAGCACCAGATTGCCCAGTACAAGCAACAGTTCATATTTCCCGTAAGTTTCATCAGGAGGGTACTAGTACAAGTAGCAGTTTTTCTTTAGGTGAGATTAACCAGAAAAAAAAAAGTATTAGATGCTAGCCTAACATGTTACGTAATTTTCCTATTTCTAACCAGTGGTTCGAAAACATTAATTAAATATATGCATATCTTATATTAAGATTTTCTTGCCATTCCAGATTAAATTACTTTCTCAATATACGAATAGAAACCTGGTGTACATGTTTTCTTCTAACCAATAGCATATTCTTATCCGCGGCATAGCGGCTCCTAAAATAGCTCCGAGTTTTTCAAGTACAAACATTTAGCTCATAGCTCCATCATATCTTGACCGATTTGAGCTCTAATTACAGTTTTGGACTCGGGAGTTCAATCCTTTTCGGTTGATGTATTTGACTTCAAAAATATTTCAATATGAGGGTAGGCTGGTAGAGATCCCGATGAGTACTAAAATCGGATCGGGTATACGCGCGCTTACGCTTGGTATTGCTGGTGCTCAATAGTATAGCTAATAAAAGGAAAAAAAGTCTCGTACATTAATGAACTATAATCCTACCTAAAAGAATTTCAAGCCGCGGCTATTGAGGATTCCCTCTTGTTAATTCATCAAACGTATCAGCTTCTAACTACAGTATATAAAGACTTCTTAAAAACAAAACAAATTATCTGCTGCAACAATAATTCGGTAACTAACATGAAATCCTGAAATTTGTTTTTACATTCCAATTTCTGAAGAGAATGTTTTACTATCCCACCACCGACAAGATACACTTCCTCGAAGTTAGTCTTCACGACGTATATAAAACACCTTTAATATGGTATAACGTTGAATCTGATTAAGTCTAAAAGTATGCAAAATTTAAAACAGAAAAGTGTTCGAGGATTATACTTTTTTCTCACGTTTACCTGTGGGTTCAGAAAATCTTAATACAGGTATTCACATCAGTCCAAAAATAATTGTCGGAACATTTGACGGTTGATGAAGAAGCAAAATCAGTTTTTTGTCCCTATTTTTCTACCGCTAGGTGTTTGGTTTGGTTTGAATTTCGCGCAAAGCTACTAACAGCGCTAGCCGTCCCTAATTTATAAGTGACAAACAACATCACCCACCGCCAACGTTTGAGCTACTCTTTTACTAAAGAACAGTAGGATTGACCGTCACGTTATAACACCCCCACGGCTGAAAGGGAAAGCATTTTTGATGAACCCACGATTCTTAGTGAGTCAAGCACCCTAACCACCAGGCCAAGTCAGGCCCAACCGCTAGGTGCATCAAAACACTGTAAACTCCTGCCTGGGTCGCTGGTGTTCTTCGTCTGACACAGCATTTTTGTACCTTAAGAAAAATTAAAAATAAACAGTTCAGACAAAAATAAAGATGTAATAACAACATGTCAGTTGGAAATAAATAAATTAGGGTATAACTGAAAAAAAAACAGCAACAACAACCACGAACGTAATAACTTAGATTGAGATTGTATTCCCATTTCTTCATTCTCTGCAAGATATCTCTTAGACCAAGTTTTCCCAAAGATTTGCTTATCACAACATCTTTTTTTGCCGAATTTCATACTCACAACACATTCCCCTTTCTCCTGCTATATTCACAACAAACGATAATAAACAATTAAAAATTATCAAAACAATGAACGTAAGTTAGCTGTTTGGATTAGAAAAGTAGAAAATCGCGAGTTCCAGTTTATTGTATTTTGTTGTTAAACATAAAGCTATACAATGGGCTATCTGTATGGTGACCGCTACGAATATCGAAATTCTATTTTAATCGTTGTAAACTTTCATACTTTAGGGTACGGGGTAAGAAAATACATGTTTTGAAGCAGCCAGAGTCCTGAGAGGTCACAGTTCTTGAAGAAGTGTAGATCCAGGAAATGCACAGCGTGAAGGGTCCTATATACTTGTACGATAAGCTCTACCTTGCTGAGCAGTTGTAGGTCCTGGTCGGCTGAACCCGATACATTAATTTCCCTTACCACTATGGTAGCCCAGCACTGCCCTGGAAACCCTCTGCAATTCGTTGGGGGGAGGGGGCACGACCCACAGTTTAGGAAACGCTAACTTAAAGAGTAAATGTTTGAATAATTAGTCTCGATCACCATAAAACATAATTTTGTCACTCACTACACCAGCAATGATGAAACTAGTATTATCACAGGATCACAAACGATCTAAATGTAGTCCCTACGGATCATATGATCAGCCGCGACACTAGTAGGGTCAGTATTGTTATACAGAGGGTACATATGATCAGCCGCGACACTAGTAGGGTCAGTATTGTTATACAGAGGGTACATATGATCACCCACAACACTAGTAGGGTCAGTATTGTTATACAGAGGGTACATATGATCACCCACAACACTAGTAGGGTCAGTATTGTTATACAGAGGGTATATTACATTATAGTAAAACGATTTTGAATATTTTAATCAGCAAGTCACGTGACAACCACAGCCGAGATAAAATCGTAGTGTAACGGACTGTATCAGAACTATATTTTGACATTGTCTGGCGTTTTCTAGGAAGTGTGATGCCACCGGAAAGTGATCACTTTTGGGAAAGATATGTAACAACCCTTTCTGATGCAAAATATTCATCATACACTCAGATTATAAAGTTGTATTCAAATCGGTGATTTAGAATTTCCAGGATGGGGATAACCCTTTTACTTAATGACATTGGAAAATGGAGGAATATGGATTAACTTGGGGCACAAGGGCCATTCAGAAAGAGTCCTGAAACAAGTAACACCTCATCTGGGGTAAGCAAAATGCAGCGTCTTGTAACACGTGAAACACAAAGATCAGTGGCAAAAGCCATCCACTTGCCCCAGTCAACTGTATTCAACATAATCGAGAAAGATCTTAGTCTGGAAACGAGGCCAAGGAGGTATGGGTTCACAAAGAAAATTTGATTACGATCTGTATGAGGATGACTGTTTCTCAAAGCTTGTCCAGTTCAATCACACAGAAATGCGTTCGCGACTTGACCGATGTGGAATAACATGAATATCCGTTTTACTCTCCAACTGCTGAAGGAATGCTACAGTTTAATGGGAGTTATTACTGGAAACAGCCTTAAGTAATTCTAAGGCTGAAATTAAACAAAAATGTATTCATGATTCCTTCTTTTTGTTGTTCATGAAATTGTAAAATAGCGATATATTGCTTTAAGTTCTAGAAATCTGTGTATAATAATATTAAAAGGAGAAATCATATGATCATATAACACCTCCATAAAAGTTACAGCCTACAGATTTTGAGTACATCATATTAAAACAATTTGGAAACTTGCCACGTGAAAGGAGATGCAAATAATGATAATACTGGTTGAAGAGGAAAAACACGCGTTTCGCAAAATTGACATAGAGAGCGTGGGAAAACTTGTTCCAGAGAATTGAGTACTAGCTTTGGACACTTTCGTTACCAGTCTGCTACACTGGGGGGATGGGAAAATACTCAAGTGTTACGATAACATAATTGGTTATATGGGTGTGGATTAAAAAAGTCCACTGTGATTACTACGCTAAGATGTTTTAAAATAATGATAACGTAGTGTTCAGTAAGATAGTTCCATAAAATAATTAATTGTACTTATATTTATGGCAAAACTACTAAGGCTATTTGCTGCCGTCCCTAATTTTGAACTACCGACCAGGTGGAAGGCAGCAGGTTAGCAACATCTGCCATTTACGCTAGGGGATTGACTGTCACGCTTATAACGCACACACACAGCTTAAAGCGGCGAGAATTTTTGTGATATCCATAGATTCGAATCCGGATCGTCAGCTCGGAAATCCAAAGCTCTACAACTGGGCCAACCCTTGTAACAAGCATTAGAGCAGTGTCGTTCGTTTTAACGTATAGAACACGCTTAGTCATGTTTTCAAAATTTAAAATCTTCATTGACATAACAGTAGAATCAAAGTTGACACATTTATATTGAGTACAGACTTTAAACACTGTTAAATAGCCAAAACTAATGTTTTACAAACGTTATTTTTATATATACGTATACATATGTTATGCACCAGTGATGAGGAAATAAAGGAATCGCATGAAATTCCTTCTAAAATGGTAGCTTACTTTTAAAGCAACACCACTGAATATGCCATTCTGTCAAGCATCAGCTACAACAACAAATCGTCATTTAGAGGTAAGTACTAATGCAGCTTGCTCAAGACAGATCTATAACTCTAGAAATTTACGAAACAAAAGTTACTCTGAGATACCTATCCATGAATAATATTAATTCTAATTATGTGGGAAGTTTCTCTCCAAATACTAACCGTCCTTCCATTGCTCTAATGGCGGGCTATTTTTTCAAGATGGAGCCAACGTTAAGTTATGATTAATATTCCACGCATGCACAGCATTTTGCGTATAATGATCAAATAACATATAACAGGGGCATGATGGGATATACTTAATCTATTTCGAAATTTAATGGCGAATTAGACTGATGTATACTGTAGTACAAAAAGCGTGCATAGTACAGTGTGTGTTTATATATAGTTTAGAAAACCAATTGTTTGACATCTACCAGGTTGTGTTTACAGTTCAAAATATTGCAACTTCGTTCCTCTGCTGGCCAATTTCTCATATATCAGAAACGTTATCAAAGTTTTCAACAGAACAGTTGTAACTTTACAAAACTTGGAACCATCACTTTCACAACTGTGTTTTAAGTTCTACTAAATAGTTTATTGAAATGAGCCTTTTTCCGTTTCTTCTACAATACGTGGTCTACAGAAATCAATACTTTTGCCGTTTCTTCTACTACTTGAATGAACATTTTGCATAAATTTATTATAACCGAAAAATAAACAACGTCCGAATAATAAATGTGTGTACAAAATAATATGAGAGTAAATTAATTATTGAACCAATAACATTGAAAAGAACAAAAAAATGTTTAAGAGAAACGAAGTTTTCAAAGAGAAGAAGTGTCAACAAAGCAATCACTTTCACAGTTGCACTGAAATTGGGGTTACCAGTTCATATTGACCTCATTTTACCAAGAGTACAGAGGTCAAGAACGTGCCGAAACATTCTCAACAACATGAAACTTGACTCCCGCACATCGGATCAAATCAAAGCTGGCAAAACAGCTCCATCTTGCGGATTAGGTCAAAACATTTACTGTAACTAACGGATGTGTGTAAGTATGAATCTTGGTGTTCACGTGATATCATCATACAGGAGAGCAGAAGAAGTCTCTGGTGTAAGTATGAATCTTGGTGTTCACGTGATATCATCACACACGAGAGCAGAAGCAGTCTCTGGTGTAAGGATGAATCTTGGTGTTAACATCATACACGAGAGCAGAAGCAGTATGTGGTGTAAGTATGAATCTTGGTGTTCACGTGATATCATCATACACGAGAGCAGAAGCAGTCTCTGGTTTAAGTATCAATCTTGGCGTTCACGTGATATCATCACACACGAGAGCAGAAGCAGTCTCCTGTGTAAATATCAATCTTGGTGTTCACGTGATATCATCACATACGAGAGCAGAAGCAGTCTCCTGTGTAAGTATCAATCTTGGTGTTCACGTGATATCATCACACACGAGAGTCCCTGAACTCAGAGAAAATAAAGCTTCATCAGATTGATCGCAACTTTTACGTAACACATGGTTGGAAAGCATCACTCGTACTGTTTTCGTTACCGAGATCTCCCATATCCAAAGGTTCGAAATTTCTACTTGATAAATATATCTATATAAATGTATAGCCTACATTTGTTTATGTTACATTAACTTTAGTTAGTATTATTTCTATCTGATCTTTAATCATATATTGTTTATGATATAATGTTTTTCGTTTACAGCTCAACACGATTTGATAATTGTATCATCACATATATATACTTTTGAACTAGATATTATAAATGTTTAGCTTCTTTCCAATATATCACAACGTAAAGCGTGATAACTGTCAACTTTCTTCCAGGTTATAATGTGATGAAGAGTCCAACAACGGTCGAGTTTTTTTCCTATTACACACTAGCAGAGAGAGCAGGTGATAACCTACTTAAAAAACACTAACTGTGTAGTTTTCAATAAAAGTAAATTGTCTCGTGTGTAATTATTAACATCTGATCAGAACAAGCTACCAACTTACATCAAAAATAAAAATGAACACGGCTTATACTGTTCTTACTTATAAAGTCGTCATTACATCAGTTCCCCCCCCCCCAGTGGCACAGCGGAATGTCTGCGAACTTACAACGCTAGAAACTTGGTTTCGATACCCATGATGGGCACAGCACAGATAGCCCATTGTGTAGCTTTGTGCTTAACTACAAACACATACAATTCATCAGTTGGGTATTCACGCTGTTAACGATATTTTCGGCCGTTAATAGAATATTTAGATTCGTCCTAAATGCATATATTAGATTAACAATTTGTATAATAAAAGTACAATAATGCAACGCAGCGGTTCCCAAGCTGCGAGCCTCACAAGAAGACACAAACATTCTTATTTTGAAATTATTTATAAGAACACTACTGGACTTTTATTGAAATATATTAGAATATCCTCCGCCCCCCGTTCAAAAATGGGATTCAGAAAATTGCCTGGCTATTCAGGTGGGTCGTAAGTTGGGAAAGTTTGGATCCCCCTAAGATATCGAACAGTGCAGCACTCGCCAATATTTTCTAGATAAAAACCAAGCGTAAAGTACAACAACTGTTAAGCTTCTCCTTCTGTATTGTATAATGTAGTAAACAGTGCAACAACTGTCAGTTTTATCTGCTATATCATTCGAAAATAATTTGGTACAGCGACAGTTTGTTTATTTGTTAATAGTTTGTGTATGTATCTCCACTCTTGTTTATTGATCATTTCCCCGAAAGTAAGCCGAAGGCCGTCTGGAGTTACTTGTTTAACCACACGCACCACCATACATTTGTGTATTGTCTGTCAATCAGTCAGTAGACACTAAAATGACATCCCATAACGGACACTTAACGTTGCAATTTGTACCTTGGTGATGTTAGTAAAACGTGAGCATGTCATGAATCACGAGAGGAATTATGCATTGTGTAGGCTACAACACAGGATGACATGAATTTTAAAAGTAAGAAATTAAAATATTTGCTACTCTTAGTTTTGGTTTTATTTACTCTCGAAACAGAACACTTTAGGGGACTCTGCGTAAGTACATCTAGTATAGAGGTATATAAAACACTCGACGTCTACTTGTGTTTTAAACAGTGCTGATTGTTAGCATGAAGAAGGACAATATTATTCCTTAAGTTATCGAAAGTTTTATGAAACAATAACTTCATAAGAACAAAGTTACAAAAACATAATTTTTGCACGATCTCATCTCTTAGTATTAACAAGAACTTGTAATATTTCTGAGCCTCAATCACATAACTCAATTATATTCTAGCAATTAAACCCTATTACATGCAACTTCTTGTGATACTTATCCCTATTTCCACACATGCTTTCAAACCCAAATATTTAGAAATATCGTGAATTCTGGCTAATGTTATCCTAGTTTACAAAGTCTTTAACAATAAAGTTACCTCTGTAGGGAAAATTGTCGACAAGATACGAGTAAAATAAATCTGTAATTTAATTATTATCATTTCTTAGTCTAGAGTTTGTAATAACTCGCAGAACTTTCTGTTCGTTAACATAAATTCCATAAGAAGTTTTTTACTTAAACAACATAATCTAAAACCTTATAGAAATCATGTTTCATAAAAAACTATTTTTAAATGGTTTCACACTGCATTATATACATATACAACAATGTTACATTGAGGCTGTTTTATTTTGAAATGGATTAAACTGGTTTATAGACAGACAAACAGGTCAATATTTTAAACCACTCTTTCTTTTCAACTTGTATATTATGCTTCTGGGTTTCATTTCCATTTACATCATTCGACTTCACAGAAAAGTTACTTATCAATCAATTTTCGCGTATCTGTTGCATGATTTCTATTAGTTTCTAGTTTCCGATTCAAAGATTTCACACGATAATCTCAGATTATCCATCAATTTTATGTTTCAAGAGCGTGATAATTTTGAGATTTTACTATTTTTTGTAAGTAACTTCGTTTGATTTCATACATGTATTTTTCTAAATAAATCATTACCAGTCAGTTATTCGTGTTTATAGCATAAATATTTTATGTTTTACACACAGTTATAACTTCATTAGATCTTTAAAAACATTTCCAGACAACTTATAACTTAAATCAGCTTCGCATATTTATCCTTTGTGCATTACAATATCAACTTAGTGATCCGCAATACATGACTTAAGTTACCAACACGCGCTTCGAAGACCCAATCTATTAAACAAAGAAATTAAACGGATATGTATTATATAACGGGTACTTCGTAGGTTTGAGAAAGTACTGACAGGTATCTAGAACATAAGAGGTATTTATCTCGGCTGACAAACCAAAACACCGGAAATCGGTGAAAAATGCCTCTTAAAAAACCCTGAACTTAAGGCCAATAAACCTAATTATTTTTAATTAAAATGCTGAGTTTCAGAGCATTACTAGACAAAAACACACTGCTTGTTTTGACAAAGGGCTTTCCGTCTTTGTGAGACTTGATGCTCAATTATTCGAGAGAGGGCGTTAATTGTGAAAAAACAAACAAAAAACAATCTAAAGTTTTACTAGGTTTGATTCATTCCTTTCTTTATCTGGTATTTAACATCTTGCTGGAACCTTCCATATTTTGTGTGATGAAAATGATCATAATGTAAACTACTCGTCCTTCTGATATTGGTTTGTAAGCGACTCAATAACATGAAACTGAATTGTACCCAAATCATTTGTAACCGCCAGATAAAACTGGAACTAAACCACATCGTTTGAAACTGCTCAATCAGATGAATCTGGAATTTTCTCACATCGTTACAGCAGGATAAGACGAAAATGTAACATAACAACATCATCCGTAACCAGTGAATAAGACGAAATTGGAATATACCCAATTGTTCGCAAACACTGAATAAGCTGAGCATAAACACGTCGTTGGAAACCACTGGATAAAATGAAATTGGAATATACCCGCATCGTTTGTAGCCCTGGAAAAGATGAAACTAGAATATATCCATATTATTTATAATAACTGCATAAGACGAAACTGGAATATACCCACATCGTTTGTAACCACTGAATTGGATAACACAAAACTGGAATATATCCATATCGTTTGTAACCACTGAATTGGATAACATAAAACTGGAATATTTCCACATCGTTTGTAACCACTGAATTGGATAACACAAAACTGGGATATACCCACATCGTTTATAACCACTGAATTGGATAAAACAAAAACTGGAATATACCTACATCGTTTGTAACCACTGAATTGGATAACACAAAACTGGAATATATCTACATCGTTTGTGACCACTGAATTGGATAACACAAAAACTGGAATAAATTCACATCGTTTGTAACTGCACGATAAGACAATACTAGAATCCTGCACAATGCCTTGAAATTCAGCTTGTAAGACAAAGTTGAAATGTGTCAACTTTGCCTTTAACAGCCTGAGCTGTAATACAAACACTTTGGTTTGTAACCCAATGAATAAGATGAAACTGGAATACATCCACTCTGGCTTGTAATCCATTTGATATGTGACATGTAACCTGCCCAATAAAACGAAGCTGGAATACATTCATATTGGCTTGTAACCATCACGATTGGACGAAGATGGAATACATTCATATCGGCTTGTAATCCAACGAATGAGACGAAGATGGAATACATTCATATCGGCTTGTAATTCAACGAATGAGACTAAGCTGGAATACATCAACACCTGCTTGTATTCCAACGAATGAGACGAAGCTGGAATACATCCACATCGGCTTGTAACCCAACCAATGAGACTAAGCTGGAATACATCAACACCTGCTTGTAACCCAACCAATGAGACTAAGCTGGAATACATCAACACCTGCTTGTAATCCAACGAATGAGACGAAGCTGGAATACATCAACACCTGCTTGTAATCCAACGAATGAGACGAAGCTGGAATACATCCACATCGGCTTGTAATCCAACGAATGAGACGAAGCTGGAATACATCCACATCGGCTTGCAACCCAACCAATGAGACGAAGCTGGAATACATCAACACCTGCTTGTAACCTGACCAATGAGACGAAGATAGAATATTATATACTATTCAAAAGATGTCATTAGAATAATAAATGTGAATTTTATAATACTCACAGACTTATCTTGGAGTCTTTTTTAAATAAAATAATAAATAATAATCGTTTTAAATAAACCTAAGAGCTATCTGAAAAGTCGAAAGTTCGTGTTTCCTGTTAGAAACGTTTTGAAAGTTCAACATATGGATATTTACACTTACAACGTCAAAACAATGTTACTAGTTGCAGTGTTTGAGTTCAGAAGCAAGTTCTTGTCATCTGAAACCCATTTACAAAATATCAACCGAAAAACGTCTACATTGTTCACTATATGAACTTTTTACATTATGTCACGAATCAGTTACAGTTTGTGAATGTAACCACTAGATATTTTTTAGAAATGATTAAGACTGATACCAACACAATTTTACACGGAAGAATGATTATTATTGTTTACTTTTCTGAAGCCAAATCGCTGTCAGATCTAGACTCGAAAGATTAAAACAAGCTGATGAACAAGCCAAAAAGAATAATTACAGACAACAGAAGAGTTCCCAAAACTACGAAACGGAAAATAATGTGACACTGTGACGCACACACTCGCTGAAACAAAAGCAATGCGATGGACTGAAACTAGTGTGACACTGTAACCCTTGCACAAAGTTACAGTATCTCAAAATATCAAAACGTATGATGGGCTAAAAATAGCATGTCATTGGGATGTTTTGACTCTTTCTTTTTTTTTCGAATTATGGAACACTACGATAGGTTACAGATAGTATAGCACATTCAAATTATGGAATACTACGATAGGTTACAGATAGTATAGCACATTCAAATTATGGAATACTACGATAGGTTACAGATAGTATAGCAGTGTGATGGACTAAAGATGGTGAGATAATGTAACATGGTGAACTACTCACTCGGAGTTTAAAAAAAAACAGCGCTATAAATTAAGGCTAGTATGACGTAATGCACAAAGTCACAGTTTCTCAAACTATGAAACAGTGTGATGGACATAGTACGAAATTGTGTCAAACAAGCTCAGGTTTCAACATGAAACTTTGTGCACGGATGAAGAATTTATCACATTATTTAACTGTGTAATGGACTAAACTAATACTGTGACATTGTGGTAAAATACATGTTAATCATGAAACAACTTGATGGATCTTAGTGTAACATTCTAGCGTACAGATTACACAGGGGTAATTGCACTTCATAAGAAAATGTCGTAGCACATTCGAGTCCTGGCGCTATATTTTAGAGTCTATATATTTGTGTCAGGGAAATTCCCGTGCAATGCCACCACAGTAGACTCATGGCAGAGCGTGTGGTTTCCCAGTCCTTTCCAGGGAATGAACGATATTCGTATAACATGATAAACAACGTAAAACCAAAGGACACAATATTTCTAAAAAGGGAGCTTTTAGTGTTATCCACAGCACAGGGTTTAGAACAGCGGGCTTCCATACATATACTTATAGTACCGAAAAAAGAAGGAAAACTGTGCAGAAAACACTTACTACAATGAAGCTGTTAACAAGATAATAAGCAAGGATTCGAAGGATTGATACAGTGTGATGGACTGAAAATCATGTAGAGTACAAACTAAGTTTCTAAATACTATGATACAAGGTGCGAAACTGAAAATCGTGTACTATTGTGTAGTAAAAACCCAGTTTCTAAACGATATGATACAGCTTGATGGACTGAAAATCATGTAGAGTACAAACTAAGTTTCTAAATACTATGGTACAAGGTGCGAGACTGAAAATCATGTACTATTGTGTAGTAAAAACCCAGTTTCTAAACGATATGATACAGCGTGATGGACTGAAAAGCATGTAGGATTATGGAGTACAAATTCAGTTTCTAAACACTGGTACAGCGTGATGGAATGAAAATCATGTAGCATTGTCGAATACAAACTGAGTTTCTAAACACTATGATACAGCTTGATGGCTTGAATATCATGGAGCACTGTGGAGTACATATTCAGTTATTAAAAGCTATGATACAGCGTGATGGCTTGAATATCATGGAGCATTGTAAGTACAAACTCAGTTTCTAAACACCGCAATAGAGCGTGATGGAGTTAAAATCATCTAACATTATGGAGTACAAACTATGATAAAGCGTGATATACTGCGATATACATGTTCCACTGATATAATATCAAGGGTAAAAAGAAAACACTAAAACATCTGTTTTGCTCTCGGGCTGAGCTTGAGCTGACAGGCGTACAATCACATGCATTACTCACACCAGAAAAGCTTTACAGAAACGCCTATCATCGTAAAAAGTGTGTGTACTATCAAGGAACTGAAAAACCTGATTCATCTAACATCATTTTCCTGAAAAGCACCATATAGTCATGCACTACGAACGTGAGGTTATATAAAAAAAATGAAGGTTTATTGTTCCTGTATTACATAGTAATCAACCCAACAGATGATATTAGATAAATTTGTTTTACATGTAAAGACTTGAACAAGTATATAATAATCTTACAATATATTGAACTGAATACACCGTACAGGAAACATTCTGACCAGATGAGCAATTAAAAAACACATCCTTTAAAAATAAAAAAATAGCGTCCAAAATACGGTTACTTTTACAACTAGATAACGTAGGCTCCAGTTTTCAGATATGCAAAAGCACTTAAAAATATTTAAAATGTGACAATGTTTTGAACGCTATTTTTTATTCTTAAAGGATGAGTTTTTTAACATAGCCCGATGTGGCTTTGCTATGAGAAAACATATATAAGATGCCATTTGTTAACTCGGGACGTTTTCGCTGCATTGCTACTCTACCCAAGGGAAAGTTTCGTTATCTGACTTGAAAATCATGTGTCTTTTCAAACATGCCTGTATTATTTAATCTAGAATATTTATACAACATTAGGCTATGTGCTGTGTCCACCGAGAGGAATCGAACCTCTGATTCTAGCGCTGTAAATCCGAAGACTTACCGTTGTCCCACCGGGGAACAAATGTCATCTTAAGTGTTTGTGTGTCGTTTTCCATTTAATACACGCACGCACTCAGATAAACATATATATGTAGTTTAATGATGTACAGATATTGCATATTTCGTTACGCTTTAATTATCTTATCTTCTAAGGTTGACTCATTGAACAGTTTAATTGAGATATGCATAAGTGTAATTGCCCTTTGAGAAATAGACGTTCATACTTTTCACTATGAAATAGACTCGGTTAAAACTTCTCACTCATCCTTCCTTGACATGATAATAGCACTAAGTGCCTTAAAAGTGTACATACATACATTGGCGATGTAACTAATTCTGTGGTTGTGGGAGTGGCTGAAGTTTCGTGTATTCATATAGACAAGAAACTTTTAACATATAAAAGCTTTTATAGCTTTTTCGATGTCTACTAGATATAACACAAACCTGCATTATATTGTGATAGTAATAATGTTTGCATTTCTCGATGTTATACAAAAAGACACACGTTTTATATGAAACCCAGCGGAGTCGCACGAATATTTGAATAATGTGTTGTTCGCATGCAATCATGTCCGTTTTTCTTGTCCTGTTTAATTTGGAAAAATACTGTTTTATGATATGGCACACGCATGACAAACAAGTTCCGCTTATTCCGTATTTTGGTTCTCAATATATGAATATATTAATTGATAAATAGTACAGATAGACAGACAGGTAGATAGATGGCACAGCGTAACAAAAAGTTCCGTTTATTCCGGTTCTCAATACATGCGTACATGATACAGACAGTACAGATAGAAAGACAACCAAAAGATAGGTAGGTAGATAAGCCTATCATTTCTGTTTCAGCAATAATAATAAACATTCAAACACACGTTCGATCAATAGTAGAATATTATTACGTACAAATAGCAAATAAATATTAAGACACGAAGTTTTTGCAACTTGCGAAACTTGTAGTAATATGGATAAGTTTAGAATATCAATCAACCAATCATGTTGTCCTCTCCAGTCCTGAATATCAATCAACCAATCATGGTGTCCTCACCAGTTCTGAATGTCGAAGACTGTGATTCTCCATTCTTCGCCGCCTGTATCAGCTTTCCTAATTCAAGTTTATCATCTCCAATTCAGCTTCTGACATCCTTCAGCCGAATGGGTCTTTGCGTGCCTCTCGAGTTGATCCATCAGACTACCCCCCCTCCAACTAATATGGTCAAACCAGCACATCTTCCGTTTCCTACATATGTCAACAAATTGTATTTTTGTTTTTATGTTCTAACACTTCCTCTTTAGTATATGTAATCTATTTTCAAAGTTCGTCTGTAATGCCGAATTTGAAATGCCGTTTAAAATAAAATATAATTGTTTGCATTTG
Source organism: Limulus polyphemus (assembly GCF_000517525.1). NCBI lineage: Eukaryota > Metazoa > Arthropoda > Merostomata > Xiphosura > Limulidae > Limulus > Limulus polyphemus. The sequence continues at coordinate 61,018 of NW_013671224.1, forward strand.
CACGTAAAAATAATTCACACTTAAGTATGCTATACTGCAGAAATATCAATAATAAAACTGTGATCCTCCGAAATTTTCCTGCAATTTTAAAACTAAACAAGTCGTTTATTTTAAATGCTTTTTTTCCAAAAAGCCATTGTATTACGTATCTCACGTGTTTAAACTGGATAAAATAACTATAAATTATAGATTTTATCAATAATTCTATTGAAACTTGAGATCATAGAAATTCCACAAATATTTCGCTATTTTTTAAAGTATTTATTTGTGAAATTTCGCGTAAACCTACTCAAGGGCTATCTACGCAAGCCGTACCTAATTTAGAAGCGATAGATTAGAAGGAATTGTTTGTTTGTTTTTGGAATTTCGCGCAAAGCTACACGAGGGCTATCTACGCTAGCCGTCCCTAATTTAGAAGCGATAGATTAGAAGGAATTGTTTGTTTGTTTTTGGAATTTCGCGTAAACCTACTCAAGGGCTATCTACGCTAGCCGTCCCTAATTTAGAAGCGA
>NW_013671225.1:0-43476 GCF_000517525.1 Limulus polyphemus
CTAGCGTTGTAAGTCCGCAGACATACCGCTGTGCCACTGGGGGGCACTAAAGAGAGAAAAACGATATTTAACCAATCGATTGTACAAGGAATTTGTAAGTCAGTGAAAGTTTCTCACATGGGAGCTGTCAAATCCGCTTTTATAATTAAACGAAAATAACAGACAGTTTGTGTAACAGGTATGTAGAAGTAAAATAATTAAATTTCTGAATAAAAACTTTTTAAAAATACAATCCTTTTGACATAAATTTTGTTTGAGAACGCTTGGTAACACGCAACTCCATGGTCCAGAAATCGTAGGATTTTTGTGTCTGTACAATATAATATTTGAATTATTGTGCATTTTTTACTACTACTTGTTATGATTAAATAAAGCTACTAAAAATTAAACAATCAGGCTCTCTAAAATACACGTAGGTTCAAAAAGTCTTAATAGGGGTAGAGAAAAGTCCACCTTTCGAAGGCACTCGGGTTATAGGGTTTTTATCGTTTTAAACTGGAAAGACATGTTGCTGGAAGTGTTGTAATTGCTACACGGGTAACTTAGAACAGTTACTATACAAGACACACGTGTTGTAGTTACAACATGGGTAACCTACAGAACAGTTACTACACTAGACAGATATATTGCTATAATTGTAGTAACAGTTTATTAGTACAAAATGCTTTGCAATTTTCTAGCAGTTAGAGAAAAATAAGACAAACAGTACAGTTTTACGTATAATATCATGTACTATTAACACAATAATAAATTTTTAATTCCATAATCCAAACTTTGTCAGGTTTTAACTGCAAAGCGTACTACTGCTCTGAGAACTGTGCTGAAATGGGTGTTATAATAAAATGAAAATATAATAATAGAAATATTTTTTAAACTGAGAAAATGACATGTACAATGGCTTGGTTGTTTTAGAGCAAAATCTCATTCGGCTATCTGCTGTGTCCGCCACGAGGGAATCGAACCCCAGATCTTAGCATTGTAAGTCTATAAACTGATCGCTGTCCCACCGGAGGAACTGTAGAGTGGCTGTGTATTCAGAAGATTTAGTTTAGATTATAAAAATAAAGCAAAATTGAGTTGAAAGGAACAGCAAAGATACTAATATATCGTAGTGTATGCTGGAATAATTTGGTCACTTTAATCTGAATAAACGACAATTAATTTCAAAAATTTGAAAATGTTTCCTTTTAAAGCTTCCTCAAGAATAACCTTTTTAGTTTGACTAATAAAAAATCATAATAGTGTTCTTACAAATGTTATCAATTTCCCACATTAAAATAACCACTAAACAACCTGACACAATCACTAAACAGCCTGATTAAGGCTGAAATAAAGCCGTCCCTAATTCTGAACTATTGGCAAGATTGAGGGCAGCCAAGTAAATAGGATCAACGGCTATAAGGGTTTATTTCGGTTTCGAATTGAAATATTGCAAGTTCCACGGATATAAGGGCCTGTTCCGGTTTCAAGATGAATAATGGGATTAACTGTCACTTTTATAATGCGTCCACAACAAGCCGATTTATAACCTTCTTGGGTAACAGAGATGACAGGACCATGAAGTAACTAATCTATAAATTGGACATACAATCTAGCTTAAATTGTAATGATACTCTTGAGGCCTGATAGCCCCGCTGATAGAAGGGAAGCTCTGTGTGTATGTCATATCTTACGTAGAAATAAATCTTGTTCTTTAAATTACTAATCACATCTCTTGAGCTTTCGGTTTTACCTCTCTATTGAAATGGCTCTACTGTAAAATTATTTTGCTGGCTTGTTTTCGTACATATGATGTTTGCTTGTTTGTAATTAAGCACAAAGCTACACAATGGGCTATCTGTGATTTGCCCACCATGGGTATCGAAACCCGGATTCTAGCGTTGTCATTCCGCAAACATACCGATGTGCCAATGAGAGGCTATTTTCGTACATCTTACTCTCCTTATGCTCGTCTGGCCAGTTCTTGTTAAAATGTTTTTAGCTGTATATTGTGATTGGTCAGTTGTTGTTCAGATGTTTCTAGCTGTATATTGTGATTGGCCAGTTGTCGTTAACGTGTTTCTTGCTGTATATTCCATCCTGAAACATTATTTAACAGACTTTGGTCGTGTCAAATTACGCAGCAGGACTATAAATGATGAGAAATTCTACCGCTAGAGTCACCGGGCCATAAATTCGAACTGATAGAGAAACCGAGAGTCAGCTCTCTTATGCGGCCGTGCCTAACTTATGTTATTTCTACTACAAAGTCAGAAGGAAGGAACATGCCATTCTACATTAGCTTTACACATCAAGCGACCAAGTGTATGCACACACCTGACATGGTTGATAGCTCGCGAACGCCGAAGGCCATCCCCAGATTTTAAAAACATGTGGCCTTCTGCACGGCCAGATGTAGAGTTTCTCCACAGAGAGCCAAGAGATTTTTTTTGTTCCTTGACCTAATTTTCTTGAAATGATGATAACATGCATGATTTCCCACACATACTTAAAACGTCTGCCCTAAATCCCACATTGTCGTCTACCAGGTAGCCGATATAGTATGTGTTTGAAAGAGTTCACTAATGCTATCCGTACTGGCTTCCGCTCCTTCTTTGCTGTCTGAGAAAGTGGACTTCTTGTTCATGTTCATTCAAAGAGAAAATTTCAAGGTTTGGGGGCAAATTTTCCAAAATTCTCCTATATTAAACCAGCCCTTGTAGTAATAAAGGATTTTATAATCTAACCCTTTAAGTTAAAAACACGTATTCATCACTAGCGCAAAATAAACGCATTTTTTCCTTCAGAATTTTCGCGCGAAGGTTACATATGGGTAGCCCACCGGCAAGTCGAAAGGCTTATTACGCTAAAACCGGGTTTCGATACCAGTGGTGGGCACAGATAGCCCGTTGTGTAGCTTCGTGCTTACCTACAAACAAACAACACACAAAGGCCCATCTGCGCATTGCCGTCCCCATTTTAAACAGCCAGACCAGAGGGAAGGAAACTAGTCAAAAACACCAACCGCCAACTTTTGGGCTATTCTAATTGAATAGTGGAATTTAACTGTCACTCTTATAGCGCACCATCGGCCCCAAAGTGCGGAGCGGGTTTTTGCAGAATTGAGCTGCAAAATATGAATTATTCGGTTCACAGTTCAAACATGCTAACCAATAGGCAACGCCATGCCCGAGATAAATATAATGTGAAAAACCAATAGGCAACGTCAGGCCCGAGATAAATATAATGTGAAATATTTTTCTTTTCTTTTTTTCGTACATCCTTAGACATGTATTATGTTGAATGTTAACAGCAGAGCCTAACAAAAAAACATTTGTTTTTAAACCTAGCACTGGTGTTTCGACAATTTTAAACTTAGGATTGGTTGTTTTTAACAGTAATGGGTGTTTGTAATTGGAAATGTTAAAAAACTTTCCAAACAGAATGTCATGACAGAACTCGGAACATCCCATCAGCAAACTGGACGTCCCCGATTGGGCAGCGGTAAAACTACGTACTTACAACGCTAAAATCCGGAGTTTGGTTCCCTGCGGTGCACACAGCAGATAGCCAGATGTGGCTTTGCTCCAGAACAAAACAATCAAGGCAAACTGCGTCTTAAACATTTATCTCGAAGCGAAAAGATTTGGTTTGTTTTGAATTTCGTACAAAACTACACGAAGGCTATCTGCGCTAGCCGTCCCTAATTTAGCAGTGAAAGACTAGAGAGAAGGCAGCTAGTCTTCACCACTGACCGCCAACTCTTGGGCTACTCTTTTACCAACGAATAGTGGGTTGACCGTCACATTGTAATGTCCCCACGGCTAAAAAAGCGAGCATGCTTGGTGGGACTGGGATTCGAACCTGCGACCCTCAGATTGTGAGTCGAGAGCTCCCTAACAATCTGGCCATGCCGGGCCTTTAGAGCGAAAATAAATATCAATTTATAACTATTAGATTATAATAGATTTATAACTATTATAGATTTAAAAACACACACAATAAATCGGTGTTGCAATACATAAGCGCATCCAATTAAGAAGAAAAATAACGGTATGAAAAGTACATACTACTGAATGCTTCGTGATAAATCGCAAACATTTGTCAAGACGACTCAGTTATGGGCGCTTGGCTTATAAAAGTCAAAACATCTTGTTAATTTTTTTAATTCAGTCCCATAGTATAAAAACGTTGTTTACTATAAACAGTTACGAAATGTGAAAACCCGTTCTTCCCCCTCGTAACCAAACATATACCAGTTCACATAAAAAGACGACATATAATGATCTTAGATTAAAACAGTGATAAGAATGAAGAAAAAAACCATTTGGAACGCTCTCCCTTCCTTTTCATCCTGCAGAAAGATTTAAAAATCTAGGTGGAGCTAAGATCAGCAATATTAATAGCTGCTAGGTTAACGTTATAGAAGGAGATAACGGGTTAGTGTTTGTATGCAAGCCTTAAGGGTGGGCGTGGCACGACTTGGGGGAACCGTGAATGTATTCCAAATGCAAATAGCAAATGAAAACACTAATATAGATTATGCCCAACCTTTCACTACTACACGGTGGTTGAGAAATTGAAGTATAACGAAATGATTTAGCGATCTACGTGATGACCTTATAATTACGCAGTTCTGAATGTTGCCAGTAATGTAATCAGACTCGTAACTATGATCAGTTTGCGTGATCATGTAGATGTTCATTCAAGTCTTTATAATTTTTTTCTTTTTTGGTTGGTGTGAAAAACTATGATGAAACACTCTAAAAAACTAATCTCTTTTGTTTAACTTATGTCCGTTCATTAAGTTCAATGATGAGTGTATTGGTGAAACTATCACACCATACAGGTAACCGATTTTATTGCGTTTATTACAAAATCTGGGGGAAAATTGATACCTCAGTGTGATCCCTGGTTGAATATAAACTATCGGTATTTTTCCCTAGCAAGCGATGCCATCTGGATATAGGAAAATTGATACCTCAGTGTGATCCCTGGTTGAATATAAACTATCGGTATTTTTCCCCATCAAGCGATACCATCTGGATATACACTGAAAATTTATAAAAAATATTTTATTGATATAAAGCCATAGTCCTATTACTTCTTTGCTGTGGACACCAGGGGTTTGTGGTTTGCGTCCCGTTGTCGCATAAACGCACTTTTGGGCCATGATTGTACTAATTATCATAATTAACAGTGGCGTTATTCATCCTGTATTTTCTTCTTAGTGTCACCTATGAAAATCTGGAAGTAAGTCGTTGTTTTCTACACACTGTGTGTCACATAAGTATGCATCGATGAACACGATCTGGGCACGTGTTAGCCCTGTGGTGCAACTATGGATTGCGGAGATGACGAACCGGGTTTGAATCCGTATGGCACCACAAAATATTTCCGCACTTTAAAACGTGGATGCGTTATAACAGTGACAGTCAATCCCTTCGTGTGGATGGTGAATGGTAGGGTGCTGCTGAGTGGCTGCCTTCCCTCTGGTCAGTACTTCAAAATTAGGGACGGTTTGTTTGTTTGAAGTTAAGCACAAAGCTACACAATAGGTTATCTGTGCTCTGCCCCATGGGTATCGAACCTCGGTTTCTAGCGTTTACGCCCACAGATATGCCGCTGTGCCACCGGAGGGCAATTAGGAACGGTGTGATATAGTCTTAAAATCTTTGCCATAAATAAAAACATGGCCTCAATGCTTTGTATAAGAGGTGTAAGATGAAAAATAGAAATATATCATAAAGTATATAATACAAATGATAATGCGATACACCTGCGGAAAAAAAAGTTTTGTTTGTTTTAGAATTTCGTCGCAAAACTATACGAGACATTCATAGTCCGAGCACGCTAAGTATAGATCCACGCCCAGCCCTACCAGAGAACAGAGAAACGACTACAAGTATTTTAATAATTCAGTATTCCAATGCATAGGTTTATTAGTTGAGGAATCAAGTACAGTAGCGTTGCTCGATAGAGGGCGTACATATAACCACAGGTGGTAACCAGGGTATGTATAACTATCTCCCCACCGCTAAATAGTAGTTTAGAAATGCGCTGTAATTAGCGGGAAATAACCTAATTTCCGGCTATCATAAAATGAGCTTTCATTTCTAGCTTTACATGCATTACTCTACAAAAGTTTAATTACATCTTACTCTGGAGTTAAACACTAGATAACGTCTGCAACAATAACCTTTGGTCTTTAGACCACACAAGAACATTATTATGGAAATAGTGAATACATCAACTGCAAAATACTTGGTCATCATACGCCCGTCATCAATCGTTGTATATTAATGTTTACAATACCATTTTTGTTTGTCTTGATGATTCTTGAAGTGTCTTATTTTTAAGACTTACAAATAAATATGAAACGTCTACATCTCAAGTCTTCTAATCTTTCTATTTACTGACCAGCGTCTAAAACGGCCATAGAGCCGATTTCCATTGGCAATATATATATTAACAAAATCTGAGAGAATACGGTTAATTATTGTTATTATATACACAGTGAAGAATACTTCAACGTTTGAAACAAGTGTTCAGCTAAGGATATCTTTATTTTGGGCGTTTATTTTTACTGTGACTACTTTATGCAGCGGAAGGTTTTAAGTTATAAGGAGGAACTCTAAGTAGTTTAGATTAATCATTCGCGCTTTCTATTGAGGTCAAATTCAATGATACAAACGTAATAACACTGCTCTCCTCCAGGCCTTCAATATTAGGGCAGGGTATTTGGTCACATGATTGTAATTTACCTAAAGCAGAGATGATATGTAAAGGTTTTTTGCTTGTTTACGCTTTTGCTCTACTAGATGAACAAACGCCGCCATTACTATATATGTTACTTATCCTGAAAAACGCGGTCGAAGACGTAACGAAATTACCTTTACTTTTAGTTTTATAAACGCATTTCCTCACATACGTTGTTGTTAAAGTTATGCTTTAGCTCATAAACGTCGCACATATTTCAACATTATAAAAATTCTTTTTCGAAAACCTCACTAACATACAAAAGTATATCTCAAAGTACAGCCATACGTATGTAAATAAAACGTCATATTCTCTTCTTTCTTTAGGTTTGTTTTATACTGCAGTGCAACCTATCGGCTGTTAGCCCGAAAAACAGAGAATTTTATTGACGTCCATTCTTCTTTGGCGAGTTATAAATGTTCGTACAAATGAATATTTTTTATTAGTTTTGGAAACAATTCGCTTATATGCTGAGTATTCGTAATAAAATCTGTTACTTCTTTCGACACACGGTTTATAAGTCGGTTCTACGTTTTACAACTACTTCAAAGAACGCGTAGTCAGAGGAAGAAACTCGATTTTTTTTTGGGGGGGGAGCACCGAAGACTGGGGCACCTTACTTGCTATGTTAAATGCTACCATTTAATTCAACGTTCAAACACTAAATTTCCCTAATAAGTATAAACACTTCTCAGCTCCCCATTTAAAGGAGCACTTTTCTAACGTGCCAAATGTTTGGGGACACGTGCCCCCCGGTTCCACTGTCTTTGCACGTGATACTTTGAATTAAAAACATGTAAACTTTTATGGTATGTGGGGTTGCGAGAAATACCTAAGATGTGATCCAAACTCCTAACTGTTTAACCGAAATTCAGTTCTTTGTTTAATGCTTGAAAATACTATCTACATTTGATATATATGTGTTTCTTGTAGTGGTCGCGTCTGTTTATTTGAGGTATGCTGAGGACAGACTCTAAAGGTCATTGCTTAACACAGAATTTTACCACCTTTCAACCTTCTAGATACTTCTATGAGTTAGTTCTTCGGACCATTTTAACCAAGCTGGGCCTTAGTCATGAAACTGGCACTTTCTCAAAGCTTCAAGATTTATATTATTTATTCACTATTCAGCCGCTTGTTTAATCTTTTTTGTGAGTCGGGGAGAGAGGGGGAAGGGAAGGAGTTCACTTTGCTTTGGCTGAGCAACTGTGAAAGACCGTTGAAGCTAAAAGCTGTTAGGCTTCCATGCCAAGGAAAGTTGTCTGTTTTACATACCTATCTATCTCGGGTCTTTCACCTTACTGACCTATTTCTTTACTCGCTCCTGCAATGTGCTCAACTAAGTATACAAGTAATAGCTGTAAAGGTAGTGCTACAAATCATAAGATCGTCTACTGATAGAACCTGCCATCAGAGGGCGCTAAGCACGTCATAAAAATAGAGTTAATGAGATTGTCCTACTGTGAACAATATTTGGGCTCATCTTAAGTCAAAACGGAAGTAATGGGATGGATGTTTTTCAGAGGTGTAGAAGGAAAATTAAAAGTGGGGGGAACAAGGTTTATTTGACGCGAAGCGAGGGAATGTGCGCTACAAGCGCATCCATTACGGCTGAAATCCAGGACTCGCCTTAGGCCCCTAAAAGCTCTCTTGAGTTCTGAATTAAATTTTATGCATTCTCCTGCTTTTCCTGAGAGCAATTCTCATACTTTTGATTCATTTTTACCGGGACAGATTGAAAAGTGCTCCCCTTACTCCCTGTTTTCTAGGCCATTGTCTCTGTAGTCATGTTTTAGCAATTTGACAGACCAAAAGAAGTGGGAACCTTCGCCTCAAACCATTCTTTTTATCTCTTCCTCGGTTGGTGCAAGGAAAGTTCCAATCATTAGAATTAAGTGCAATCGTGCAATGGACCCCATTGTTCAAAAACTATAAAAGGAGCTTTATCATGAGACACGAAAAGAAAATAACACAAATGCATAATTCTATGACTACATGATTTGGCATTTTATCTTGTATATAATAACTTTTCTATTTTACAGGTGCAATCGGAGGTTCTCTATTCGTAACACTTCACTTCAAGCAGTTGGTTAAAAACGTTTTATTAGTAGAGAATAAGTATTTAAAAACCTTATTCATTTATTCACAACAAAAAACCGTAATTTTAAAGCGAAACCTCCTGAAGGGTGATGCTCTGAACGAGCTCATTTTTTCCCTTAATTTCGCTGGTGTTTTCGAAAACGTTTTGTTTGCGTGCAGTATGTTTTAATCATTTTCTATAGACATGATAATTGTTAAGATTGAAACATATTTACAGGTAAGTGTAATGCACAAAATCAGTTTTACAATATAAAATTAATTATTTTTATTATTATTCTTGGACAATATTACTTTATTGTTTTGGATAGATGTATACAACTTTAGTTAATCAGTTGTTTTCAAGTCAAGTAACATCTGAGAGAACACAAGCTTTTGATAAGGTTGAAAATGTGGAGCATATTATTGGAGTTATTTATGAATAGTCATAGTTTCCAACTCTCTCCCCGCGTGTCCCAGATTGTAACCAACTCTGGACCTGTTTGACAACTTCACACTGCTAGTTCCTCCCCCCTCTCGCCTCCCAACATCTCTACATATGTAAAGAGTTGAAATGGTTAAGGTTAGCGATTAACAACAAACGCTTAAAATCGGCCTACACCCAGGAATAGAGACACCATACTCACTGTAAAAAAATGTCATAGATAAGCATGTAATTCACATTTTACGTCGGTTGTCATTTGCCAGTGATATCATCATCATGACGACGATTACTAAACACACTGTTGTAGTTAATGTTTTTTGTTTGTAAACGGATGTTGTTTAATACACTTTGCATGAAATAACTTGCCTTTTTTTTTTCGTTGCCGACAAAACAGCTGATTTTGTAGAAACCCAAATAATCAGTTACTCTTCCTTAAATATCAAACTTAACAACTGTAATAGGCAGGTAATCTTGAAAATATAATTTTCCTGAACAAATGCTCATAGAATTTTTACTAATTACTTATTTTCAGCTTCATATAATTCGCCACTAATTACTTACTTTCAGCCTCATATGGTTCTTCACTAATTGTTTATTCCAGCCTCATGTAGTTCTTCACTAATTGTTAATTTCAGCCTCATGTAGTTCTTCACTAATTGTTAATTTCAGCCTCATGTAGTTCTTCACTAATTGTTTATTTTTAGCTTCATATAGTTCTTCACTAATTACATATTTTCAGGCTCATATGATTACACTAATTAGTTATTTTCAGGCTCATATGGTTCTACACTAATTAGTTATTTTCAGGCTCATATGATTCTACACTAATTCGTTATTTTCAGGCTCATATGATTCTACACTAATTAGTTATTTTCAGGCTAATGTGCTTCTACACTAATTAGTTATTTTCAGGCTCATATGGTTCTACACTAATTACTTATTTTCAGGCTCATATGGTTCTACACTAATTACTTATTTTCAGGCTCATATGGTTCTACACTAATTACTTATTTTCAGGCTCATATGGTTCTACACTAATTACTTATTTTCAGGCTCATATGGTTCTACACTAATTAGTTATTTTCAGGCTCGTGTGGTTCTACACTAATTAGTTATGTTCAGGCTCATATGGTTCTACACTAATTACTTATTTTCAGGCTCATATGGTTCTACACTAATTACTTATTTTCAGTGATTCCTGTGTTGCGGATATGTCAGGTATACATCCATATTATTATATAATCCTGTGCAACATTGTAAGTTACACATACAACTAGTAATTCCAACTTTTCGCTCCGTGATTGACAGGTGTAGAGCAACAAAGTTTCACCCTGCCTCTTCAAGGTCATGAAGCGTGTAAGAAAAAAAAAAAAGACTTGCACACTCTCTCTCTCTTTCCGGGCTGGCCGGTCGGTCGTCTTTACAATTTTATCACGAAACGTTTACAGAAGTATGAAAATTTTGCGTTCAGGAAGAACACTCGCCTTTCATCCGTCCTACGTTCTCCATTAACACTACGAAAAGTTAAAATTCTCCGAAAGCTAATTTCACAATAACTCACAAAACCAGCATACATTTTCCATAATGTGTGTCATTACCCTAACTAAGATCAACACTTTTTGCCCTTTTTTTCTGATTGATATCAGTTAATCTGTGGTCATATGAAACAGTGTTTACTTTAAACTCAAAGATTAAGGACGTCAAATGTCCATTGTTTGTTTGTTATTAAACACAAAGCTACACAATGGGCTATCTGTGCTGTATTCATCATGAGTAGCGAAACCCGATTTTTAGCGTTATAAGGCCTCGACTTACCGCTAAGCCACCAGAGGACCAAATGTTTCTTTGTTTGTTGTTCCATAGTTTGTTTGTTTGCAATTAAGTACAAAGCTACACAATGGGCTATCTGTACTCTGCTCACTACGGGTATCGAAACCCGGTTTCTAGCGATTTAAGTCCGCAGACATGCCGCTGATCCACCAGGGGACTAAGTGTTTCTTTGCTATTTGTTCCATAGATTAATGCGGCAGTGGAGTTAAGGTTGGCTTGGTTTTTTGTTTTGTTTTTATAGTTTTATGTACCATTTTCCGTATTAAGGTTAGATATAAAGTTATCTTGCGTTTGGTTGTTAATCAACCGTTGAAATTAACATCAAAAGATATAGTTCGTAGTCTATAGTTAAAAAGAAAAAAGGTATTTAGATGTGATCTGCACAATCGCTATATTCAAATTACAATAAGAACGCTTTACGAATTATACACTTAAGCCTAAAACTTGTGAGAACTATATAGCGAAAAATAATGATTACCTAATAGAGATATTAAGAATGTCAATAAAGGAACGACTTTCGTGTGTAAAGCGTGACAGGCAGTACGACACGAAGAACATACCACAAATAGTTATGTTGGATCACTGAGATCCCAACCAAACAAAACAAAGAAATATTAGACAGACACCTTCGCTCATGCGTTAAAGATGCACACACACATTAGGGTTTGCTTCACATATTAGGGTTAGCTTTTTCTCCTGGGTCACTGTTCTTTCTTTGTTCGCACTGTGCCCATGACCTTCCTTGTTAAGCAAATTATCAATAAGAAGACTTGCATGGTATAAAAGTCGACTGTCATAATTATTTTGGTTCCTATTGTATATAATCGTCCTTGTTAATCTTTTCAAAACCCAGTGGCCTCGAAACGTGTCGTATTACATTTACTTATCATTTAAAGGTTGATAATACTGCGTAAGGACCAAGGTCGTTAACATTAAGTAACCCTGAATACACATTCCACTCCTTGGGGCAGAACACTTAACTGCCTGTCCATATTCTGGATGAAAATATATGCGATTACAATAACACTAACGTTATTCTAAATGTGGTTTTATATTAAGACAATTGACAACCGTAGAGCTGGGATACCCGTAGCACTAACATCAAATAATATTACATAAATCTACTGACCATGAGTAGCACAATTACTTCTAGTGTCTTAGAAATGGCTTATCCAAAATAAAATAAAAAGGATTTAGATCACGTTTATCTGTAAATTTCTTTAACTAAATGTAAAAGGAACACAGGCAGGATGGTCACAATACCAAATCTGTAAGAGAAATATCCAGAAATACTGTCCCATCAGCAAACATATATTGCAGTTTCTCGGGTACGATAGCTATAAATTGCAGTTAGCACAAACCATTGTTTTGGATGTGTGTGAACTTGAAAAGCAAATAGGTGTGGTGCATTTTGCTCAAGATATGTTAATTTTCCTGTCTTTAGAGTTAGGCCTCATCAAACACCTTTTGCTTGTGGAAGTAGTATCATGTTCTTCATGATACTTTATTATGCAACATCTTTTTCAGATAAAAATCACCACAAAACTTACCACATGTAAGTGATCCATGTCATTTCATTCAACTTTACTTTACAATAAACATTTCTCTGTGTGTGTGTGTGTGTGTTTTGGACAAATTAACATGATGTATTGACCATGAAAGTCCAACTAAGGAATTTAAAAATGAATCATCTTTTCGACATTAGGATATCCTCATAATGGATAATCCTTCCCCACTCCTAGAGAAAAATAAAAATTATTTTCCTAAAATACAATACTTTTTTTCCAAAAAATCTGTAATCCCCACCCCAAAAACAAAATCGGTGTTTTAATTACTTGGTGATTATTTCACCCCAGTAACAATTTCAACCACCTCCATCATAAAATAAACGATAGCCCTATTCCCCTCCAAAAACGGCGTTTTAATTATTTAATGATTATTTCACCCTAGTAATACATGGCCAGGTGGATAAGGCGCTCGACTCACAATCTGAGGGTCGCGGGTTCGAATCCACATCCCACCAAACATGCTCGCCCTTTCAGCCGTGGGGGCGTTATAATGTGACAGTCAATCCCACTATTCGTTGGTAAAAGAGTAGCCCAAGAGTTGGCGGTGATGACTAGCTGCCTTCCCTCTAGTCTTACACTGCTAAATTAGGGACGGCTAGTGCAGATAGCCCTCGTGTAGCTTTGCGCGAAATACCAAAACAAACAAACAAACAAACCCTAGTAATAATTTGATCCACCTCCATCCAAGGTTAGTCAAACTCTCAACTGGGAAACATACCAGTAACAGGTCGAAGTTGCTATGAATATCCTAGTATGACTTAACTACTTAGAAGCTTCTCGAAAGTGTCATTTGCGAAGGCACACAAGAGTGTCGACTAAAAACCTGACCGTACAGACACAAAAAAAATGCATGCCCCAAAAGTTCCAAGTTCTGAGCAAACTTGACAGTGTACCTTCGTCATCGGACAGGTGAAATTCATTGATTTAGGTTTGTATACTCATAATTTTCCATCAAACTTAACAATTCTTTGTTGTTGTTGTTTTATTGTTCAAATACATAGGAACTAATAAACTATATATTATCCACATAGTTTCGTGTTGCCTCAAGTAGAGGGCGTCTGGGATATCCTTATGTTGTATATTTATAGAAAGTTTGTTTGTTTGTAATTAAGCACAAAGCTACACAATGGGCTATCTGTGCTCTGCCCACCACGGGTATCGAATCCCGAATTCTGGCGTTGTAAATCCGCAGACATACCGCTTTGCCACTGGGGGGCATTTATAGAAGGAGTATGATGGAACAACTCATATCCGAAGGTAGTTTTTCCCATATGAATCACTTCATTTAAATGGAGTAGGTAGCGTATCGGTAACTCCTGTTGGAGGAGAGACCGTCAGAGACACTTCATCGTAGGAGGACAGACAGAAATAAAAATACACAACTAGCTGATCCATTCTTAGAAGCGCAAATTAAAAGTAAGTTTTAAAATAGGTTCTGATGTGTGGATGTTCTACACAGACTTACGCCATTGTTTTCGTTTGTTTAGAATTTTTGCGCAAAGCTATGTAAGGGCTATCTGCACATATTCATCTCAGAAACAAAAAGCTACTATTAAAACGCAATAGAATAAGAAAATATGATGCTGTGCGCTTAACACAAGTTGAACTTTGAAGTTCTATTAAAGGTATAAGTGAGATCATAAAATAAATAGTCATGAGGTGAACATAAGGTTTGTATTTAAATAGTTTTTTAAGCAACTATTTCAGTTGTATTTCAGCCTACAACAATCCGATTATTTAACTCTGAATACAAAGAGTGCTTTGTCTCCAGGTGGGACGGCGGTAAGTTTATGTACTTACAACTCTAAAATTCGGGATTTGATTCCCTACGGTGAACACAGCAGATAGCCGACTGTACTTTTGCTCTAAGAAAAACAAAAAACATAGCTTTTTTTAAAAAAAAATCTCGCTTTATTTATATCTGTCCCAGCATCGTAGAAAAGGTTGCTGTAGTAACAAGCATATGAATTACTTTTACTTCATTTGATATAATTGTCTGAAGCTAAAATACTAACCCACACACGCACACGCCCCGTGGCTCAGTGGTAAGTATGTGGACTTACACTGTCAAAAATCTGGTTTCCATACACGTGGCGGGCACTGCTCAAATAGCCTATTGTGTAACTTTGCGTTTAACAACAAACAAAATACTAACCCCAGCAGGTTTAGAGTATATACGAATCAATGAAATTGGAGTTCAAGTCCAGACAAATCATATATTATTAAGAAAATATTACTTATTCAACATTTTCCATTTGTCACTGGTGTGTATTTTTCCTTACAAAAATGTAGAACGTATTTTGTCACTTAGAGATAAAATGGCCCGCTTGCTAAAAAAAAAAATTGGAGATCAAGTTAGAAGATACAAACAAATACATATTACATTATCAATCACATATACTCGATATTAAACTTGAAACAATATCAAATTATGTAGCCTATCGGACACCTATGACGTTTACTGAAACAAGGCTGATTTTTTCAACGTTATATTAACTGGACTCAGTATACGCATAAACAAGAACCATTAAAATCGTCCAATTACAAGATTATCCTCAAAATAAAAGCTTGAGCCTATATTAAGTAAAAAAAGACATAAATTCTTCTTAATCTCTAAGTTTATAAATCTCGCTACTAAACCTAAAACTATGGTTAATCCAGAACCAGAAAAAAAAGATACAATTTGACAAAAACAATAAAATATGATGTCAAACGTTATTTTCACCTTCTATAAATTACCAACGAAGTAAAAACAAACGAGATTGGGGGAGGGGGGATTCGGCCCTTACTTCTATACTAACCAAACACGTTTTTCCACTTGAACTAGATGACCTATCTGGTTAGAAGAGTTCGAACCCCACTCGATCTCAGTTTTTAGATTACTGAAAAACAGCATAGGCTACGGAATATAAAACATCATGTTCTGCTTAAGTTGCTTCTTAATTTTTAAGATAAAATAAAATATCGTGGTCTGACAGTCTTTTTTTTTTTTTTTGTTTACACAACACAATGAAGGGTGTGCATCGACGGAACTCGTGGGGCCCTCGTGCTAACGTACCGGAGTTCACCTTCTCCACCCACACTAAGACAAACCAAACCCACTCATCATCACTACCAAAAAATTATAACGTGCTTATTCGCATCACCTGTTCCTATGAGAAAAAAATTAAAGTAACAGCTGTGCCAAAAAACGGTTAGAATATCAACTAATTTACGTAATTATGCACAAAATGCTTAATTAATATTCCAATGAGCAACATCCAATACGTTAATATTTGAAAATTGGATGATATTTACTTTAGAAAATACGAATAACTGTTGAAACCCCTGTGTGTGTGTGTTTTTTTTAGCATTATCCTTTCAATCTTTAAATCGCTTTCTACCAGCCTGAAAAGTTGTTGAAAATAATGTTTACCGAAACAGAAACTAGCAGCGGATAACTTTAAGCCTAATAATTATGTTCATAGCTCCACGAATTATAGTATTTGTAATGACAGCTATGTTAGTTGTTTACGTTCCTTCTGTCGTGATAGTAAGAATGTGAGTACGAATCTAATGACAGGAACTTGTCATTCACCAGAGGAAAATATCACAGTACCGAACTAAATAGCTCGTAATCCATCGGAGGAAAATGTAACATTTCGAGCTAAATAGCTCGTAATCCATAGGAAGAAAATGTGACATTTCGTGCTAAATAGCTCGTAATCTATCGGAGGAAAATGTAACATTTCGAGCTAAATAGCTCGTAATCCATCAGAGGAAAATGTGACATTTCGAGCTAAATAGCTCGTAATCCATCAGAGGAAAATACGACACTTTCGAGATAAATAGCTCGTAATCCATCAGAGGAAAATACGACACTTTCGAGATAAATAAATAGCTAAATAGCTCTTAATCCATCGGAGGAAAATACGACATTTCGAGCTAAATAGCTCGTAATCCATCAGAGGAAAATACGACACTTTCGATAACTACCGATAAAAATAATATTCAGAACACTTTATTGTCTCTAGATGTCCGCGTCTGTGTATGAACATTTTTCTTAACATACTTTACAAAACTATAATTTTTACTCTACGGAAAACACTCCTTTACACGCACACCTATGAACTATTCAGTGTTCTACAGTTTATTCGCAATGTTGTGTTACCCAGTGTAAGTTATATATAAAATCTCTGCCATTTGACTTTTACAAAATATTCCGGATTAATCACCAATTCTTAATGAGAATAGTATCAGGCTGGTTAAAACAACACGTAGGAAGAACATGTTTTAGAAACGAATTTTTATTGTCTGTCTGACATCAGTACGTTAGAACTGAAAGTATGAATCAAATAAACATTCCTCGCAGTTGCTAAAGCAGGGCTGTCTCTGACCTAGATCAAAATCATAATTCAACTTTTTTTTTTTTGCCACGTTAGCATGATCGCAATAATTGAACACGTTTATCACTCTTAGCGACACTTTTTAGGGTTAGGTACGGAAACTTTTACAGAATAAGGTTTTACTCAACCATCACAACCAAAGAACTAGATACAACACAGCACTATAAATACAGTTACTATTGTTTGCCCCCCCCCCCTTCCCCCAGTGGCTCGGCGGTCAGTCTGAAGGCTCTTAACGCTAAAAACCGAGTTTTGGTACCTGTGGTGGATAGACCATAGTGTGAATTTGTGCTTAACAACAACAACAACAAAACTGTTGCTTGGTTAAGAGAAAAAATAAATAAATAAAAATTTGAATGACAACTTTATTACGATCAAAATCAGGTTTCGCTCAACCATCATATCGCCCATTACAACCGAGAAAATAGTCACTGTTGGCTGGAACAAATATAAACAACAGTAACAAAAGTAACGGTGCGAAACAGATGCAGCACTAATAATAATAATAATATAGTTAGTGTTAATATATTTGTTTGATACAAAACACACACATGAACAACAGTTTTGTTAAATTGCCTTCGAGTAATGGTTATTTTATGTTCATCCATACATACTTGACATTTATTTAACCTTCTAATAATGATCTTTGAGCCTAACCTACACTGACTCAAAATTAAGAAACAACACACTGTTCCTGTCTCTACCAGATCTACCTGTCTAACCTACACTGACTCAAAATTAAGAAACAACACAGTGTTCCTGTCTCTACCAGATATACCTGTCTAACCTACACTGACTCAAAATTAAGAAACAACACAGTGTTCCTGTCTCTACCAGATCTACCTGTCTAACCTACACTGACTCAAAATTAAGAAACAACACAGTGTTCCTGTCTCTACCAGATCTACCTGTCTAACCTAGATTGACTCAAAATTAAGAAACAATACAGTGTTCCTGGCTCTACCAGAACTGGGTGAAATGGAAAAATAAAGATCTTATATCTTTTGGAAATTTATCTCGGTAATGAATCTTAATACTGCTTTGATATATTGGCATTTTAAGTATCATGAACCACGATATTTACTTTGTGTCCTATATTCTTTCTCATGCTCACTGTACTTACAAAGATATTAAAGAGTTTATAAGTTTTCGTTTATAAACTTACGGACTTACAATGCTAAAATCCGGGGTTCGATTCCTCGCGATGGACACAGCAAATATCCCAATGTTGCTTTGCTCTAAAACAAACAAACTCTTTCCGGTAACACGCATGTTTTAATACAACTGACAGAATTTTCATCATCAACATTCGTAATGATCAGGTATGTATGTGGCTACACCGTACACTAAAAAAACAAATTTTACATTTTCGTAACACTTTGAGCAATAAGAAAATATGAAACTTTGCGAAATGCTATTGTAAAGAAGAGCTAAATAATATCAGTGTAAGTGAAATATGTGAAGATATATATAAATTAAATTCCTTCTCGTGATTTTGTAAAATTAAGGTTTACGCGAACATACATAACACATGGCTACATCTGTTTTTAATTTATATTTTTAATCGCGTTTTGAATGATAAACAAATTTGGTCACTACCGCAGTGTTAATTCACGAACCACGTGTAAAATAGAATAGCGTTAGTTTGTATTATCAACGTAAATCTACGAGGTTATTCAGATGTCGTCACGTAAACCACCTATATAAGACTGTTAAGCCTCAGAATAATGCAACGAACAAGTTCAAACCGTAACGATCGTATTATTAAAACAATCCAACAAAAGCCGTGGGAATATTCGGCAAAAAGCCTCTAACCTTGACAACAGAGCGTTTCGTAGATACAAATATATATACATTATGTGGCCTGTTTCGTGAAATAATAATCCAGGTAAGGAAATTCCTCTACTGAGCACGGTAGTTAAGTGCACATTTTACCGAAATAATTAAGACGTGTGTGTAATTGCTTCCTTATTCGACCCAGTTGAACACACTTTATAATCATCCATTACAGATACAACTGTCTAGTTTTGGTATATGTGGGATATGGACTGTTTACGTAAGCTTTTGAAATTCTCCTTGTGGGAGTTGAAAGTTAACCAAATACAAATATAGCCAACAGGTTACAAAAAAGGATAACGCAACTGGGTCGGTTGTAGTATTATCGACAAGAATGTTTTTTGGTTTTTTTTATTCCAAAGAGTGAGCCAGATAAATATTGAATTTGACCCATTTTGTCTTGAGGGTAGAGACCGGTGAAGACAGTTATGTGAAGGTATTGCATAAGAAGGCTTAGGAAAACAAAAATGTAAAGTATTTGAGCTCCTGTCTACTCACCATAGTTAACCTACATCTATGAACCTGTATGTAACATTGATGCTACAAATTTTTTCTCCTCATTCATTCAGAGGGCACGGTAACATTTTTTTATTTTTTCACTCATCACCAAAATTATGAATTTGTCGAGCGAGAAACGTGAAGCCCAGTTTTATCTTTCGATTAGCCACTAGCACGTGAGTTACACTTTGCTATTAATTAATGGAGAAAAACAAAAGCGAAGAAATATACTCTTAAGAATTCCGTGAAAATTAATTATTATATTTTTCTAACTATGAATTATCAGTGGTTTGGTTTGTTTGTTGTTAAGCGCAAAGCTACACAATGGGCTATTTGTGCTCTGCCCACCACGGACCTGCAGACACTGCTAAACCACTGGGGAGGAGGGGTGACAATTTTCAGTGAATTCGTAAACATACACATAGAATATGTGAAATGTGTTGTCTCTTAATACCAATAGTCTCGACCTTGATCACGATTATTTTTCACTGTGAAATGTGTTGTCGAAAAATAATCGTGATCAAGGTCGTAATTGTTGGTATTAAGAACCATTACCAAAAAAGTGGGATTTCTCAAGGGCACGTTTTGAATTATGTATACGAATGAAGACGTCAAGTGGTCGAAAAGTACACGTTTCCAATTTATCTTTTTTAAAGAGTGTTTTAAAACTGCCGTATCCCTGGCAGCGCAGTGTTAATTGGTGGGTTCTTTTCGCTATCGGTTTCAAGTTAAGCATCCGGAGAGCTAGAGAGATATGCTAAAGCGACATCTTCCTCTCAAAACTTATCCAGCCTGGAGGCTACTATGACTTTACATCCAGATGAACAGCTCTGAAAGTTCAACAGCTCTATTGTGTATGGCGCACACAATTAAAGGATTAATTACACACTTTCCACACTCATTTTCCAGCAATCACGGTAACTATGGCAATAATGAATAAAAGGGTGCATTGTTCTCCTACTCTACTAACAAACCAAACAAGGCCTAAGACAGATCTTCTTGTCCACCATATCTAACAAATGAGCCACACCTGGTAGAGGAATACAAATACCTATCTAAACTGGTACACTTTCTTTGTTTCTTGAAAATAGAACACCCTAATTTACTTTATTATTGTGTAGTTGTTATATCATGACACATTTCGGGAACAATCTGTCGATGTTGAACTACGGATAATTCAGTTTTTCATCATATTTCTGAACAACAAATTATACACGAAGATATACTATGTCTGATAGAAGGTGTATGAACATGAAGGTGTGGTCTGGTCTAGTATGTAGGTTTCAGAATGTTCACCTGTAATTCGTAGGTATGGGGGTCACCTAGTGAAATGAAATCTGTCTCATATTATTTCAGACCATTGGTACCATTCTTTAATATAAAATGTTAAGTCCTTGAGATTTTTTGTTGAACTAATGTGCTCTATTTTTTGTTAGTCATTTTAACAATCCTAATTCATACACCACACATACTTGGCTTTCAGTCCCAGCAATTCTAAATATCATCCAACTGAAAATTTTCAAACTGGATTCGGACCATCCGGTAAACCAAATTAATGAATTTTTAGTAACCGTCAGATTAAATTGATTCAAGTTCTGTAAAAACTCAGTTGAAATTTGATGAATACACAGATTTACAATATTCTCTACCTCAAACTACGCTCCTGATTTTACTGTTTTTTTTTTAACAAAGTTTTAAAAAAAATGCTTTTCACACAAATCACACATTCTGCACCGAAACAAGCTAGGCTGAATGTTTGTTCACAAGCAACCATGTTACGTAATCTGATTAATGTTTGTTCACAAGCAGCCATGTTACACGATCTGATTATTTTAAAACTTATTAAATTTAAATATTGAAAGTCATGTACAGATGAACTATGTATAGCTGTATCATCTATATCTTCTTGTTTGCATTCTTTTTGGCACTGCCATCGTTACGTCATTTTACATTTACAAAATGTGTTTTATTACTTGTCATAAATATGAAAGAGAATGGGTGAAAGTTTAATTTCTATTACATTAAACATAGTAGTTCTATTTGAAAACAGGTAACTGTAAAAAGTTTGATATTTTTATTTAGTTAGAGTAATTCAGTTTAAGGGGATTGTAAAAAGTTTATATTTTTATTTAGTTAGAGTAATTTAGTTTAAGGGTGGTTGTAAACAGGTTAATATTTTTATTTAATTAGAGTAATTCAATTTAAGGGGATTGTAAAAAGTTGATATTTTTATTAGTTGGAGTAATTCAGTTTAAGGGGGATTGTAAAAAAGTTGATATTTTTATTTAGTTGGAGTAATTCAGTTTAAGGGGGATTGTAAAAAGGGTTGATATTTTTATTTAGTTAGAGTAATTCAGTTTAAGGGGGATTTCGGTTCTAGTGAAGGAACCAATATACCGCTGGCTCATCGGTAAGTTTAAAAGGCTACAGTCCGGAGTTCGAATCACTGCGAGGGACAGCGCAGATAGCCCATACTATAGGTTTGCGCTTAACAACAAACAAAGAATTAACAAAAAATTAAAAGGACTTAAGGTAAAACTAAGCCACTAAAAAACAAAAAATGCGTAACGTTACCAACACAATTTCGTACATTATAACGTTTCGTTTGTTTGTTTTTTTATAATTAAGCACAAAGCTACACAACGGGCTATCTGTGCTCTGCCCACCACGGGTATCGAAACCCGACTTATAGCGTTGTAAGTCCGCAGACATACCGCTGTGCTACTGGGGGGCATATTATAACGAGAATTACTATTTCAATACAAATATTTGCATTATTTTTATTTATACAAGTGTGGTGAGGTACTAGTAGTTTTACAAAAAGGAAACCTGTCCGTTACAGTAAATCTAACGGTAACGGTAAGCGCAACGGCAAAACACTTTCTTTTGATAAAACAATCATTTAGAGAAAAAGTGGTCGTTAAGAAGCGAAACAGGTGATAAGAAAGGGATGTTTGATGACACAAGAACATAAAGTTTGACAACACAAAGAAATCGTTGTTTTTACTCGCCTATAATGAAATCCTAAATAAATGTTTTAGTATTATCCTTGAAGAGACGCCTCACGGCGGAAGTACGCATCGCGTTCACCCGGAGGCTCCAGGTAACCCAGAAATGTCACCTGCTAAGTATATCATGATGGTCACTACTGACAAAAAACGACAGTAAAACGGAAGTAAAACTTTAGAATTACGACTACGACTACAGTATATCAGATGGCAGTTTAAGGCTTAGCTTCGCTGTAGTGTTTATAAATATGTTTACAATCACTGGAAGTGCAGAGAACGATATGCTGCTAAGAATTAAAGAGATTCTTCTAATTCGGAAAAAGAGGCCGGCTCTAAACCATCAAACAAACTTTTTTTATTAGCCTTGTAAAGTACTTTATGTTTACCCGATAATTTACAACAGGAAAATAACACATCAAATAACATATCAAACCAGATACACCCATGTTACAACCATTTAACTTTATATATTTACCAGTTTTCAGAGGCTTTGCGGTTTTTCTATTGGAATGATTAGTGCGTTTTTTTTTCTTTCTTTTTCAAAAGCTACACCTACAGCGAGGTACGTGGGTGAAACTGTACCAGGTCGGGAATATTCACCCTCCCAGAGGGGGAAAACTGGTTCTCTGTTCACGTGGCCCGACTACCGTTTTAGGGAAATCAGACACTGTCTACAGCTGTATGAGCAATCATCTTATGGGGCAAAAATTCTATTTTTGACTTAAGTTACGCGTACTTCTTCTAGGCTTTTAATGGAAATTCAACCGTTGACTAACAGTTGTAATATAATTTGTGAAAGAAATATGCAGATTTGTGTCATTTCTTTAACAACTGTGAGTTCGAAGATAAATATTCATATTAATATCAGTGAAAGGATGTTGGCAGCGAAATAAAAAAGAAAGAAAATTAAGTTTATTTTTTACGATGATCGCTTGAAAATAAGCAACGTTTACACGTATTTGATTCACTAAAAAACCTGTGCGTAACTTTTGTAATTAATTAAGAAACAACTAATTCGCAATGGCGAAATTTTAGAATTAAACAAAAGGGAGCATTTTCTTTATTGAAGCTACAAGTCGGCGCGCATGCACTGCCTTTGACCTACCCTGTAGAGCCGCTCCTTCTGATACCACAAGTCTTCTTCCTCCTCCAGTAGACCGAAGTCCACGTTCAGCTCATCCCGGGAGCGGGAGAGAATTCTTCTCCTGCTTATCATCTCCCTGTCCAGTTCCGGTCCACAGCTGCAATATTAGAAACAGTGGTGTGAAAAATTGTTAGAAAACCCTCGTGCAAGACTTGGGAGTGTCTCAGAAAATTATGGGTTAAAATAGTTACATAATCTTTATGGATTTAATTTATTTGAATTTATTAAACACGAAAATAACATAGAAAATTAACTTATACAGCGTATAAGTCTTCTATAAAAGGTTGTTAATTAACTACTTCAAATAACTTAAAACCACTGTCTCTTTTAAGATGCAAATTTCGAAGGCTAGACTCTTAGAAGGGGAATCACGTTTTATAAAAACGAGTACAGAAAACAAGATGGCGTCCCAGGAACGTAGAGTACAGAATGCTTACAATCTCTATCTTTACTTTTTGTCATAAAATCACGTTTTCATCCACATATGGAAAAGGTTAAAATTTGGTAACCCAAATTTAAATCCCTTGTGCTGGATTTTCATTGTGTCATTCATTTTCTGTTGTCTGTACAGAAGAAAACGTGAATCGTATCTTTAAATTTCTTCCCAGTAACCATGATTATCTTGAAGATGCTATAATTCTATGTTCGAAGAAAATAGTTAAGATGTTTCTCATTTTGTGACGTAAATGTAACGAATACATAAGAATGAAACTGCACATCTCGGATGTGAAAAACGATACATATTTACGTTGTAACTTAAACGTATGTAAATTAAAAGTCCCATGTAGGAGATTATAACATTCGAGGTTACTTCGAAGCAGCAGGAATATTAAATCACTTATTTCAATTGTAACAGAAAGTGTAAAATAATATATAATCACGTATACAGTTAAAGTAACAGTCTGTTTGCGGTAAATGAAATCAAATAGATTTTAAAATGCTACCACGAAAATTCAATTTCTAATAAGGCTCAGAAAAAGAGTGGACAATAACTGACCACTGTTTGGCCTGTCGATATTACTATAGTATAAGTTGAGTATCCTTACATCAAATACCACCTGGTTATTAATCATTTTTAAGTTTCAACTATATCTCAAGCAGCTTGGAAGTTTTTAAAACTAACCACAAATAGCAAGCCTGCCTTATGGATAATTTCAACCAAACACTGCCTGGTTATGAAACCTTTTTAAATTTCAACATTACTCGGACTATATTTACTAGGAAATAATGCTTGGAGGTTTCTGAAATTAACAATATATATCAAGTCTGCTGAACAATTTAAAACTGTACTTCTAATCAACTTAGATTAATTCTACTAATCATATACAAAATCTGATGAAGCAGAGAGTATTAAAATTTTTTCTAAAACTATCAACTTAGATTAAGTCTGCTAATCATATACAAAATCTGATGAAGCAGAGAGTACTAAAATTTTCTCTAATACAATCAACTTAGATTAATTCTACTAATCATATACAAAATCTGATGAAGCAGAGAGTACTAAAAATTCTCTAAAACAATGAACTTAGATTAATTCTACTAATCATATACAAAATCTGATGAAGCAGAGAGTACTAAAAATTCTCTAATACAATCAACTTAGATTAATTCTACTAATCATATACAAAATCTGATGAAGCAGAGAGTACTAAAATTTTCTCTAATACAATCAACTTAGATTAATTCTACTAATCATATACAAAATCTGATGAAGTTCATCAGATTCTGTATATGATTAGTAGAATTAATCCAAGTTAGTTGTATTAAAGTATTTTTAGTACTCCCTGCTTCATCAGATTTTGTATATGATTAGTAGAATTAATCTAAGTTGATTGTATTAGAGAAAATTTTAGTACTCTCTACTTCATCAGATTCTGTATATGATTAGTAGAATTAATCCAAGTTAGTTGTATTAAAGAATTTTTAGTACTCCCTGGTAGAGAGTACTAAACATTTCTCTCTCCAACACTCTTTTTGTTTCTCAGATATCTGTGTCCCTTTAGCGCATAGACTTTTCCATAAAACCCTAAATCGAACCTTCTAGTAAACATTAAGTTTTATTCTGCATTCTAATGTAAGGCATATTTCTAATAAAACCAAAACATATACTGATATAATATTGTACCTTCTTGACGTTTGTTTCATATTTACTAGACTAGGACCAATGAAAGAAACACCGTTCTCACTCGACCGTCAGCCACCAGGCGGAATAACGTTATTATTCCAAAACTTCGGTTCTTTTATATTCTACTTAGGTTGTGAGGCGTTAACGCAAATGTTTGCACGCTCTAATTGTTTTTCCATTCCAAGGAATTTTTCAGTAATTTTCATTCTGCCGAAGAATGTTATTATCACGTAATCGTTTCATTTTCACTCACATCTTTGTAGTTGCTGACCCTCCCCATCTACCAAAATGAAACAGAAAGTATAAGTGTTGTTTGGTCTATTCGGAGTTAAACACCACCTGTGTGATGTTTTTTACATTTCGTAATGGTTAAATCTAAATGACCTTTCACCTATGTCCGTTAAACCGCCAATTATAATATTAAAGTAAACATCGTCCATATAATTTTCAACTCGTAACTGTTTCTGGCAGAGCGTACATTATGGGAAGACACTCATCCGGGTCCTTACACCAAGCCACAAAAAACGTTGTTTACGGTCGATTTTCTATTGTTCTACGAAACGTTGAATCTTGAATCTGTTTTCTCCAGTTTCAGAACAAAGAAGAGGCGGTAACCCCGCCTGATTTATTTTTTCGCGGTTTTGTTTGGGTTGGTTCTCTCACGTCACGATCTCAAAACAAATGTTTCATGAAGTCTGGATGAAACAAGAGGAAATCGTCAATACCCGCGGCTGTAATTAGATTTCAAATCGGTCGAGAGATGGAAATATGAGCTTAAAGTTTGTTCTTGAAAAAAAAACACTCAGATTCATTCTATGGGCCGATATGCCGCGGCTAAAAAGTGGGTTCATTAATTCTTTAAGTCACTGAATCAGAAATATGCTTCATCTCCGCAAGATGAAGCCTCTTAGACTGGTTAACCTTCAAAGAGTTCCGGTTTGCTCTTATTTGTTTGTTTGTTTTTGAAAGGCAGCTAGTCATTACCACACACCGCCAACTCTTGGACTACTCTTTTACCAACGAATAGTGAGATTGGCCGTCACATTATAACGTCCCCATGGCTAAAAGGACGAGCATGTTTGGTGGGACTGGGATTCGAACCCGCGACCCTCAGATTGCGAGTCGAGCGCCCTAACCACTTGGCCAGATCGGGCCCAGTTTGCTCTGGAGGCTGATGCTTTTCTATCGATCCTCAATATACTTCACATATAGTTTTTTTTGGTAAATGAAATTTTTATGCAAAATGTAATAATAAGATAATAAGTGGTAAATTGGCGTAAGCAGTATAATTGCTAATGTATAAAAAGGAACAGTTGCGATCGACTATTCGGATAGAAATATTAAGATAATTCTAGGCTCACAATCATTGTCTTATATCAAATAGTACATCTTGAAAATCAAATATCAGTTTCACGTATTGATGTGTAAGTTCATGATATAAGACACCTCAGTAGCTTATAACTCTGAAATTCAGGGTTTTATCCAAGCAATGGCCATACCACAGTTGCCCATTGTAGTATGCAACTTTTTACTTAACAACAAACAAATTGATATTAAAATCATAGACGATAAATAAGAACGTTTCAGTAGAGGTAAGAACAACATGTTCTCTACAGCTCGTTGTTATTTCATTGATCTATAAGCTTTCGGTTAGAATTTTATCAACCATTTCGGCTACACCTGAAGACGGTTGCTGAAACTGCAACCGGAAGTCTGTTAATTAAATACAACACAACCTGGAGGAAAATGTCTCACTTTTTATATCTTAATATAAGGTTTTATTTTCAAATAGGTTTCTTCTTTATGAGATTTAGCATATAATACAAATCGCTGTGTATTACGTGGGTGAGTGTTTAATAGTTTTTTCAAGAAATTCCAAAACCAAGTACTATTGTAATATGATTCATAGTTTATCTCAGTTATAAAATTTCGAAATGTTATTTTAAGTGTGTTTTACTTGTTGTTGTTGTTCAGGAATTCAATAAAAAATATAAAGAATCTGACAACAGAAACAAGTTTTATAACAATGTAAAATATAGTTAAACAGATATTAGATCAAACTCAATTATAAGAAATTTATTTGTTTTGAATTTCGCGCAAAGCTACACGAGGGCTATCTGCGCTAGCCGTCCCTAATTTAGCAGTGATAGACTAGAGGGAAGGCAGCTAATCATCACCACTCACGACCAACTCTTGGGCTACTCTTTTATCAACTAATAGTGGGATTGACCGTCACATTATAACGCCATCCCGGCTTAAAGGGCGAGCATGTTTGGTGGGACTGGGATTCGAGCTCGTGACCCTCAGATTGCTGTAAATATTTCACATCTGTTCAATAAAAATACCGCTACGTTTAGGAAGTTAAAATAAGTAAACCCAGCGGTTGGTTGGTTTGTTGTTAAGCGCAAAAGCTACACAATGGGCTATCAATGCTGTATCCACCACAGGTATCGATACCCGTATTTTTTGCTTTTTTTTTGTTGTTGTTATAAGCCCTCCCGCTGGGAGGCAGTAAACACACTTAAGTCAACATTAATATCAGTTACCCCTAATTCAAAAATGTCAAGTAAAAAAAGATTCTAAGAACTTTGTTACAGCCATACACTGTCCATTTTACGACATTTAACTTGATCATTTCAGTATCATTTATTAGTTAACGTTGATAAACTGACATTGATTTTTTCCTTCGATTGACATGATTACTAAAATATTGTTAGCTAAATATATATCGATATTTAAAAAATAATATCTTACATATGTTTACCAATGCTAATGTTTCCAAGTTCTACTTCTCAACCTACCTTTCACTCAAGAGATTAAACAGACGTTACCCCTAACTACACGCCTCTAAGCAGCTGGGCTACAGGGCTAAAAGCCCGTTCAGTACAACAAGTCTGTCTATCCACAGCCACATTATAGTGTGGCACTAGCACATGCGCAGGAGCGCGTGTGTTATGTCACTCAGTCCACCTCCTGTTATTCTTACGTCACAAGTGACGTTACTAAACTAGGTTACAGGTTCGGCCTATTGAAGACTAGGCACGCGACACGTTAACTCCATCAGCACTTATCCAGTTCCCGTTGCGTCAGTTAACCACACTTTCGTACATGCGTTGCGAACTTCAGCAGATGCTGTGGTCTTTAATCTGACTTACCTGTAACTTTAGGGAACTAGCGTGTTACCTTCAATCTACAGCAATTTCTGTTTAACAGTAGTTAAACAACGTCGTGTTGATTTATGTTGTAATTTCTTAATACTATATCAAGTCATCTGTTTTCCTCGCCAATAATAAGTTTGATCTAATTCATTTCAGGAGCGTACATAACCTAATTATGAGCTAAAGAGCGATAACTTTCATCAAACAAAACCAATAACAAAGGTTCATTAAGGGTAACGTGTTATGCACTAAACTGAACACGATATGTTGGTAACATCAACTTATATGAAATGTGGAAAATATCCATTAGAGCTTACACACGAAGTGGGCAGAAATACCCACTTTGGATCACATATAAAGTGTGGATAATTACCCATATTGGTTCAGATATAAAGTGTGAATAAATATCCACGTTGGTTCAGATATAAAGTGTGGATAAATACTCATATTGGTTTAGATATGAAGTGTGGATAAATACTTATCTTGGTTCACATATAAAGGGTGGATAGATATCCATGTTTTATAACTGTATTCAGTACAGTCCACCACTAATCAATACCACATCTAAAAAGCCAGGGAACACTTGTTTTATAACTGTATTCAGCACAGTCCACCACTAATCAATACCACATCTAAAAAGCCAGGGAACACTTGTTTTATAACTGTATTCAGTACAGTTCACCACTAATCAATATCACATCTAAAAAGCCAGGGAACACTTGTTTTATAAACTGTGTTCAGTACAGTTCACCACTAATCAGTACTGTATCTACAAACCAAGGGAACACTTGTTTTATAAACTGTGTTCAGTACAGTTCACCACTAATCAGTACTGTATCTACAAACCAAGGGAACACTTGTTTTATAAACTGTGTTCAGTACAGTTCACCACTAATCAGTACTGTATCTACAAACCAAGGGAACACTTGTTTTATAAACTGTATTCAATACAGTTCACCACTAATCAGTACTGTATCTACAAACCTAGGGAACACTTGTTTTATAAACAGTATTCAGTACAGTTCACCACTAATCAGTACTGTATCTACAAACCTAGGGAACACTTGTTCTATGAACATTGTACAGCGTACAAAAAACGTTTTTTATATAAAAAAAGAACAGTCTAAATAGTTCTAATTTACTGTAAACAAGAGAGTTTTTCTACTACAAACAATATTTTTGACTTGTAATTTGCTGTAAACAAGAGAACTTCTCTACTATAAACAATGCATTTTACTGCTAGTTTACTGTCTACTAAACCAGTAAACGTTTGTTGCATAAACAGCGTTGAAACTAGTCGACAACCAATTTACCGTCTAAAAGAGAACTTTCGATTTTCACTAATTCACCGAATCTTCTTTGGTATGTTTGGTATGTTTATTTCCACTTTTCTTGTTTTGGATCACTTAATCTATTAAATTTTGTTGAAAAAAAAAGATCCATTTTATAGGTGTTATTCGTGTCTGCATATCTGTTACAGTTTTTTTTTCTCCAAGGTCCTAACTCACCACTGTAAACCTAAAACAAAATGTGTGTATTTACCACAAACATTTTCTTTCGAGTAAAATGTTTTACTAATCGTAAAAATTACATCACGTGTTTCGGCATTAAACACGTGGCCTTCGCATATTTTAAAGAAAAACCAAAACTTAGTTAGATTTTCGCTTTCACGTGCATTTTCTCTAGTTTTGAATCCTTCGAACAGCATATCTTTATTTCACAAAACTTGATTTATAAGCAAATTTTATTCCATTGGTAGGCTTAGTATCATCAAACACCACCCAGACGGCCAGTCACAATGAATATATTTTGTATTTCATGATTCTACAATTAATGTTTCACATTACTGAAACCACATAATTCGGAAAACTCGAGTAGTTTCCTGTTTCCTGGTTGGAAACTATTAGTCTAACTAACCATAAACTGTTAAAATTTCCTTAATATTGACATTAGGCTATCAAGAATTGATAACACACTTGTATAATACTTCTCTATTGAGATGCAAGTTTACTATACTCTCATTGACATACGTTGTCATGTTACGTATACGAGCAAAGATGCTGCAATTATTGCCTTGGTTAAACGGGGATGGCGGGACAACGTGCGTGTGCGTCATTCGCCGGCACTAAGTAGCAAGGGTAGAAACTGAAATCACTGTAAAACTGATAAACGTGGGAAAACGAATAAAGTAATGGATTTGAGAATCCCTCTGGATCATACCTAAAAACCTCTAAAAATTTTATGATGGTCAGTGGTTGAGATATTGGAAGATTTTCGTTACGGCAACATGTGAGATATCTACTTTTTATTTATCAGATTTTACAATTTTTTTATTTTATTTTTAATGTTGATAATTTTACTATAGTGATATGTTCTACACAGTACACATTTCAGTTTTATTAATTTTTATCAAGAAGATTATTTCACATTGTTAGCTTAGTTTATGGATTAGTGACTAACCGAAATATATTAAACTGGCCGAACCAAGTACAACTTTAACCACAGTGTGGTAGTACATACTCGGACTTAGGCCTAAACAAGTTACACTTTAACTACAGTGTGGACATGGACTTATAATGATAGAAACGGGATTTCGATACCTGTGGTGGGCACAAAACAGATAGCCCATAGTGTAGCTTAGTAGAGTTTGAACACTGTATATAATTAGCTATGCTCATTACTAGTTAAATATATTTTTTATTCTGATATACTTAGGTAACTTGCTTTGATCAGAAGTAAATATTAATCCAGAAATACAGACATAAGCCGCTTTATAGTATATATTTACCTAATTATGTGGGGTTGAGGCCTCATTAGAGAACCTGGCATCGAGTGGTTATTCGTTTTAAAAGTTAAATTCAACGAATCAATATCACCTAGAAATATCCTGAAATAACCAGGATAGTGTTTTCAGAACGGTATGTGCATTTGCCTTACAGTCACACAACTAGAACAATTTTCTTTTTATTAAATACCACGTGCATGTTCCTTATCTTTACACTTTCTGTTCTAACCGAAAATAAGTAATGAGCATGCGCAAAACCATAAAAAATATAATTAACAGCTTTATTGCCATAGTTACTGCTATACAGTTAAATATCACCTTTTAAACTAACTTCCCATATGAATGATGAGGAATAACTGTTGATACTACGTAACTGAATAGTGCTGGATGGTCCAACCTAGGGTCATATGTAACGCTTTTTATTTTTTGTTTTGATCAAAGGAGTCTAAAGCCTCACTATCACCCCTGAAATAACAGTCAGTGTTAACCATGAAAAGCATGACCCCTCAAGTAGCAAAAAAAAAAATTTAAGGGGAATCGTCCCCCATTGCAATTAAGATTCCAATTAGGTACCTAACCGTTATTCTAAGGAATTGGTATTACATATTTTGTTGCACTTTTGCGAAAGACAGGAATAATGAACATTTTAATTTTAAATGTTATTTTCTTATCGCACATGCTCGAGAGCTCTAGCGGCGAGAGAGCCGAACCAGTCGTCTGTCTTTCTTGTTTTAAAGGCCAGTATGGATAACGCACTCACTCCGACTCTGAAATAACGAATCAGCCGGATTTGTACAAATTGCCTAAGACTTTTGAAATAACTTCTTCGTGTATTACTGATTTAACCTTTGCTTTCTTAACAAGAGAGTTCAAATTATGAACTCGAATAATCAAAGACAGTCTATAAAAACGCTTTCCTGCAGACATTCTAAAATAACAGTGTAAGTACTATGTTCTATATATGTCACTGTATTGTTAAAACCACTCTTAACAGAGGCGTGCACAAGGAAAATAAGCAGCGCGGGTTTCCCCAGGTACCCCATGTGTACTAACAAACTGGGTTATTTTGGTGAGTTGAATTTTGTTTATATCGACATAAATGATAGATGTGCCTGTGTTTATATGTTAAATATATATAATATGTGTGTGAGCTTAACCTATCCCCCCTCCCCCGTAAATAGCAATATATATTTAAATTCCTGAGCAAGGCCCTGTTTATTAAATAACTACAATTATTTTTAAAATTGCCCCCAGTGGCACAGCGGTATGAACGCTAGAAACCGGGTTCCGATACCCGTGGTGGGCAGAGCACAGATAGCCCATTGTGTATTTAAAATAATTTTCAGAGCAATGAAAGTTTTCTACTTCAAATGACCTGTGTAGTCAAATGCACATGCGCCATCTGTCGACAATAGCTTGTAACAAATTACTATTTAAAATGTTGAATTTAGTTAGTTTGATTTTAGCGCAAAGCCACACAACTGCTTTTCCGCGGAGAACCAAATCCCGGATTTTAACGTTTAAGTCCGTAAAATTACAGCTGGCCCCCTGGGAGGACGATTTTTTTTAATGTCAATGAAATTTCTATTTTCCGTTAACATAAATATGTTTTATTTGAGAGAGAATGCAATAACATTTTCTTATAGCTCGTTTTTGCATCAAAAAACATGTTTATCAAATTGTGAAAATTCAAACTTCTAAAGAAAAAAAAATACTAGATTAACTCTCCGTTAATAAGGGAGAACTCTTTGTTATTACGGAGGAGATACAAGAGTTAGAGTCATTTTTAAAATAATAAGGGTAATAAGAAGTGTAAAATTTACGCTTTTAAATTTATAAAAAAAAGACAACTTACCTGGTTAGAGTATGCTATAAACACATAAATTAGAGAGAATGATGAAATACTTCAGTCGCTGCGATTTAAAATCAGTTGAATCGTTTCTAACGGTCACGATAACAAGTTCTTAACAAACAAAGATAAACTCCGGATTTCGATTCCAGAGATGGACAGAGTGCAAATAGTTCATTGTGTAGCTTTGGACTTAGACAAGCCACAGCGGTATGTCTGTGGACTTACAACGCTAGAAACCGGGTTTCAATACCCATGATGGACAGAGTGCAAATATTTCATTGTGTAGCTTTGGACTTAGACAAGCCCCCCATTGGCACAGCGGTATGTCTGTGGACTTACAACGCTAGAAACCGGGTTTCAATACCCATGATGGACAGAGTGCAAATAGTTCATTGTGTAGCTTTGGACTTAGACAAGCCCCCCAGTGGCATAGCGGTATGTCTGTGGACTTACAACGCTAGAAACCGGGTTTCAATACCCATGATGGGCAGAGCATGGATAGCCCATTGTGTAGTTTTATGCTTAAATTCAAACAAACAAACAGACTAAGACAACAAAAACAGCAAATAGAGAATATTCTAATCAATAAAATCATATCAGAAGCGACCCTCCAACAGGGAAGGGGTTAAGTATTAAACGTACATTTTATTGTTGCTACGTAAAGGTTTATGTCAGTCAGTGATACCGGAACATATCCTTCCTCTCACCATCTCACACACACACAAATTCTTGGGAATGTCGAGTGATTTTATTTTTCAAAAGAATTTCAATGTTTGTTTTGAATTTCGCGCAAATCTACACGAGGGCTATCTGCGTTAGCCGTCCCTAATTTAGCAGTGTAATAACTATAGGGAAGGCAGCTAGTCATCAGCATCCAACGCCAACTCTTTGGGCTACTCTTTTACCAACGAATAGTGGGATTGACCGTAACATTATAATGCCCCTACGGCTGAAAGGGCGAGCATGAATGGGAATTCGAACCCGTGACCCGCAGAGTGCGAGTCGAGCACCCTAACCACCTGGCCATGCCGGGCCTAACGTAAAGCGATCAGTCAATATGATTAAGTATACCAATTCTGTAAAAAAAAAAAAGAAAAATCGTTCAATATTCTAACTGGTTCTGGCGTGACCTAGTGGAGAGCATGCTCAACTGTGAATCCGAGGGTCCGTGGTTGCGTCCTGTAGCTAGAAATCGTACTCTACACTTTGGAGTCGTGGGTGAGTTATCGTGACTTTCAAATTTCACTATTCCAGGGATTCTCAAACTGTGGTACGTGGAGCTAATGTCGGTGGTACACGACACAATTAATATAAAGAATCATACAATGTGTAATAAGCCCTATCTGACCTTTCCACGTACATATACATACTACTCTCCTCACTTATAGACTCACCCTCTACTTACATAGACTCGCCAGTATATTCATTCCTTAAAATTGACAAAAAATGGTACCACATATTCTTCAATCGTGCCTTCGCATCCTTCACATTAATGGGTATGTCTTTAAAATATGAATTTTTGTTACTTGGTTTTTTATCTTTTTTTAAAAAAATTACTCCTGGGTTTGTAATTTATAAAAAATAAACCAAAAATGGTACTCGATCCTGACACGTTTGAGAACCACTGGTCTATTCAATTAGAGTAACTCAAGAGTTTTCGGTGGGTGCGTTGCCTAGCTACCCCCTTTCTAATCTATCAGTTAAAAATAAGGGATTGTTAGCACAGAGAACCTTTGAGTAGTTTTGCGCGAATATTTAAAAAGTATCGACACTCGGATTATAAACAATCGAGGATCGAACTTAAGGGAAGGGAAGTAATATTATCATATCTTAATAAAATAATTTTTAAGATAGAATAGGCTACACTGCGCTAGTGAAAGAGGGAAAAACGAACCTGTTTTTATCCTCACTGCCGCCTACAATGAAGCGAGAAGTGGATGGAGCAGCCATGCTGAACGATCTGTTAAGACGAGACTGACGAGAAGACCGCGAACACTAATCTAACCTGCTCTTGTGTTATTTCGTTTATTTCTTTCGTTTTTTGTTCTTTCCGTTGGGATTGCAGAGCCTGCTAAACCTGACCCAGATTTCGTGTTAAGAGATTTCGCTAAGTCGACCTTGACTGAATTCCTTGCTAGCTACCGTGCACGTACGAGGTATCACTCAGGCAAGGGAAGGATTGGACAGCGAATGCTAGTTATTACACTAGAGAAAAAAATTCGCTATAATGAATATTAAAAAGTACCTAATTGTAACACTCGGATACTGACGTAAACTAGTGGTGTTATCATTTCCTAGATTATCAAAACTCTCAGATACTTTCCCCCAACCCCTTTTAATTTGGATATAATGTCCTCTGACGAGAAGTGATTCCCTAAACAACAGGTATTTCCAGACTAGTATTTATGTGACAATGGTGGATAGGTTAGAGAATACACATGCTCTACTTGATACTCGATTGGATGACCTATTTGTTAGGATTTAACACTGATTTACTTTTTTTAAATATTCCAGTCCCCCCCCCCGCTTTGATTTCTACGAAAATGTTCTAACAAATCAGCTAATTGTCCTGGATTAGTGCTAATCTCACTTGCTCAGTCTTCACTGCGCGTTGGTTTTGCAGATCGGTAATCCAAGATCCATATCAAAACCTGATTGAAGTGGGCAATGCGCATTGTGATCATGCGAAAGTGATCTGAGTGACATGCGAAGCCTGGAAAAAAATTTTCCTGATTTTTTTAATTCAGAATATTTCAAAAATGGTTTATGGGCTTAGAAGTAACAAACCAATCACAGGCGGCGGAACGTATTTGAATCTGTGGGTCACTGACGACTGAGAGCACCCTATTTGAATTGCAAACTGAAACAGCGAATTGCCATGATATAATACATAGGTATCTATTCTCCATTCAAAGGAACACCTCGCTATTGGGTCAAAATTGGAGGTACGTTCCTCCGGTACTCCTTCCTTAGCTTCGCCACCTATGAAACCAGCATAGCGACAAACAGGTCGCACTGAACACAACGAGTAGAAATTTATAACATTCGATTTTTTTATTTTTTTTTAGATGTACCAGTACATTGTTAAAGAAGCTGAAGTTACGTTCAAGGTCGAGAGCCCCCCACCTCTCCTCAGTGGCTCAGCGGAAATAATTTGATTTTTTTTATATGATAATATTTTATGCACCAGAGTATATTTGTGTTTAATTTTGTTTCACATTTTATACCTTAAAAAACCTTAAAATGCTCTTTAATCGTTTTGAGAGCAAATTTGCGAGAAAAGGCATCCATGCTTGTCTGACTCTGAAAATCTCATCAATTGCGTTTTACACCAATCAGCCTCCTGATGCCACAGCTGTATGTCTGCGGATTTACAACGCTAGAAACCGGGTTTCGATACCCGTGATGGGCAGAGTACAGATAGCCCATTGTGTAGCTTTGTGCTTAACTTCAAACAAACAAACAATTTTCCAATCATGAATTAGGATATTATGATATATCTATCTAGTGGTTAGGGCGCTCAACTCGCTGTCTGGAGGTCGCGGGCTCGAATCCCATCGCCAAACATGCTCGCCCTTTCAGCCGTGGGGGCGTTGTGACGTAACATACAATCCCCCTATTCGATTAGAGTAGCCCAAGAGTTGGCGGTGAGCGTTGTTGATCAGCTGCCTTCTCTCTAGCCTATCACTTCTAAATTAGGGGCGGCTAGCGCAGATAGCCCTCGAGTAGCTTTGCACGAAATTCAACAAACAAACAAACAAATCATTAATGTAACTCAGCTCTTAGATTGAAAATCAGTAGTGTTGTTGCCAAGATAACACACTGTTAAATACTTGTAGAAAATCATTGGTGTTATTGCCAAGGTAACGCACTGCTAAATGCTTGTAGAAAATCATTGATGTTATTGCCAAGGTAACGCACTATTCAATGCTTGTATAAGCATAAGAAATAAAAGAAAATACGATTTTGGTCATCGGTCTTTTTTTTTATCTGTATACACATGTATTCTGGTCAAAACGTTTGTTAATGACTTAAGAAATGGACACAAGGCGTGTTTTTAAAAGATGAGAAAAATGGAGACCCCATGGCCATTAATAATCGAACGAATGCTACCAGTTCCCCAGGTCGCATCAAGTCGGGATAATTGCTAGAATAATTGACATTTCGAACTTTGAAGATACAGGCTAGAGCCGCTAGACGTCCAAAAGACGTCATTATGGTATGAAAAATATTGGTTCTTATAAAGACGGAATCAAAGCGTTTTTCTTTTTTATCGAGGCGTGGCTTGTAAAATCCCACAAACTGATATTGTCAAATAAAGTTCATGCTAGCACTGACACTACTGATTTGTCAAAATTAAATAGTTAAACGTCAAGGCGTGGTTGGTCTCTTAGTCGGTTCAT
This sequence comes from Limulus polyphemus, assembly GCF_000517525.1. NCBI lineage: Eukaryota > Metazoa > Arthropoda > Merostomata > Xiphosura > Limulidae > Limulus > Limulus polyphemus. The sequence goes on from NW_013671225.1 coordinate 37,852, forward strand.
AGTTTATTTGTTTGTAGTTAAGCGCAAAGCTACACAAAGGGCTATCTGTGCTCTGCTCACCACGGGTATCGAAACCCGTTTTCTAGCGTTGTAATTTCACTGTGCCACCGGGGGGGGGGGTTCATAGAGCTGCCAAGAAACGTTGCCATTTCAGAGGCAGACGTTTGATTTGAAGCACATCCATCTAACGATGATGAACCGTATCAAACAGTCCAACAAATTCGATCAAATGTCACATTACTTCGTAGCGCACATAAAATGGCATGTAAACTTTCTACATTAGAGGTGTAAGTAATGCTCGTTTCGTAAAATGACATGTAAACTTTCTACATTGGAGGTGTAAGTAATGCTCGTTTCGTAAAATGACATGTAAACTTTCTACATTGGAGGTGTAAGTAATGCTCGTTTCGTAAAATGACATGTAAACTTTCTACATTGGAGGTGTAAGTAATGCTCGTTTCGTAAAATGACATGTAAACTTTCTACATTGGAGGTGTAAGTAATGCTCATTTCGTAAAATGACATGTAAACTTTCTACATTGGAGGTGTAAGTAATGCTCATTTCGTTTATTAATTTCATTAGTAGAGTTTTTCTGTACGAGACCACAGTAGCTAATAAAACCCACCTACCCCTATATTTTGATACTAAATACGTAAATTTTGTCTGGTTACATTAGTATAGATATGTATGTTTTGAATTCGGTATATGTGTGTGTGTTTTCATAGCAAAGCCACATCGGGCTATCTGCTGTGTCCACCGAGGGGAATTAAACCCCTGATTTTAGCGTTGTAAATCCGTAGACTTACCGCTGTCCCACCAGGGACATTTTGAACTCCGAATAACTATTATTTAATCTACATTTACTCCCCTATTTAGCATCTTCTGGTCATGGGTGTTGCTGTGAAAAAAAGTGATAACCACGTTTGGAGGAATAAAAGGCTCATCAACAAAATAATAAGAATAAATTATCCTTCGTATCTACAATTGATATAAATATCACACTTAAACAGCGCAATAAACAGATTTCCAAGTCTGTCAGATCGTATAATAAATGAATTCGACAACCATAAATTCTAATGGATTATAATAATAATATGTTTATATTTTATATAAGCCACAATATATAATGATCTATTTACAACTGGACAATAGAAGTATAGATCTTTTAAACACTAGCATACAGCTTTACTAGCGCACTCTCTGATAAAAACATAGATACAACAAATATCCTACCACTAGTAACAATGGGTTATTAATAAGTCACCGTTCCAACAATGTCATAAGGTGTACTGTGGAGACAATACTTGTGTACCGAACGTTAATAATACTTACACCATTTGGTAGCAGAAGTAATTATCGCCCATGGGTCTTTTTGGTGGGCCACCATAAAAATGGTGGACGCTAGGTGGTTTGATATGAAGTTCACTGTTTGAACGTATGCCAAAAATTATAAATTGACTTTATATGCAAAACCACGCCTCTTCCTCCTCTACGTATTTGGTCTGTTAGTTTAATTGTTCTTTAAAGAACTACAACATGAGATGATCAGTGATTATCTGTTTATATCTTGTTCCTCATTCAGTTGAATATTTTTGTTGCTAATTACTGACAAACCAAAGTATAAAGACAGAACGTAGAATCTAGTTAAAACGTTCGATTGTTTTACATAATTAGATTCCAATTCAAGGACAGACCTTAAACACACAGGCGGAATACAAATAGTTTGTTACCACGAAAGAATGCGCTGAAAACTGGCTTGCTAACGTAACTGGACGTTAAACAGCCTGCTTTTTTTTTTTAATAGTGATCTATCTAGAACGTCCTTGTGAAGGTTTCAAAAGTGTTCGTGGAAGGCTGTTTGAGCCACCAGCCTTGACGTGCACGTAAAATCGCTCGGCTATATAAAAGGCATTCAGAAATCAGTAAACCCACCTCGAGTCTGCGTAGTGTCAAGAGCCATTTTCATCTTGAGATATAACTGCGTCCTATAACTATAGACCATTTGTAACTAGAAATAGGATGTTATTGTTATAATTATAATTGGCATTTATTGTAGGGTTAGTTTTATCGGTTAATCTCAATCGACTTGCAAGTTATTCACGCTAAAGTTTTCCTCAAAATTGGCCGAACCCATTCAATTATCATTACAAACAAAACGTTCAAATTGACATCACGAGGACGTTTCGCAGAAATATTTTCAGTGACTCGGAAGACATACTGTGCGAGATATTAAAAGAGGCGAAAGACGATATACACCTTCGACATTAAAGGAACTACAGAGTCTTTAATCATCGATAGATATAGGTGTAATTTTATGTGAATTGTGCATATTTAAATAAATTATATTTTCAAAGACAAAAAAACACAGCTAGTGTTTAAACTCGTTGAATATATGCTAATTTAGATACTTAGTAGACATATGGTGTTCTTCGATGTCCTAATATATGAAATAAAGAAAACGTACCGATGGCCAACATACAAAAACAACAATCAGTTGAAATATTCCATACTTACTGACTTACATATTATCAAGAGTAAAAACAATATAATGAACAGTGTTAAAATGTAATAACAGTGTGTTTCTGGGTTTTATTGTTGAATCACTAATAAGAAGCTTTGTTAGGAAATGGCTTGGACACTAGTGTTACCAAAATAAGTTGTTGTTTGTTTGTAATTAAGCACAAAGCTACACAATGGGATATCTGTGCTCTGCCTACCATGGGTATCGAAACCCTGATTCTAGCGTTGTAAGTCCGCAGACATACCGCTGTGCCACTTGGGAGCATGAATTGTCGAAGAATAAAAATAGTTTTTGTATTTATATATCGTAGGTAAATAAATTCATATATATATATATACATAGGTAGAAAATTAAAATCTCAGAACGAAGGATAAGAAAGTGAAACTTTTTCCATGAATGACAAATAAAAAAAATGTTCCATATCCGCGCTAATTCTGTAATGACGATACTAAATATTTTTATTACTCATATATTTATTTAAAAAAAACAACTATATTCATTTGCTATGCTTGAACTAAACATTATCGTTGTTAAGACCCTGTATTAACGAACCATATAAACAGCTCACCGATATTGATCCCTCTTCTGACGAAAAAGTCTCATGTTACACGTCTGGCTTTCAGTAGAGTGTCTGTTGGAAACTCTTCACCATCCCCGATTTTGTTGTGTTACCTGATGCTTGGCGTAAGTGTCTCAAATTCCGCTAGGGGTCCAGTATCCTATAGTGAAAGTGCATGACAGGAAAGCCAGAGTAGCACGTTGACCCATGGGGGAGGGCGAGAACGTACAAGAGAGAAAGAAAGTGATTTTTTTTTTCTTTTACACACTAACTCGATACGAAAACCTGGGCCATTCTATTTTCGATATTCATAACCCCTACAATAAAGTGACAATCGGATTCGTTTTTTGTTGAGTAATCTCAAGAAGCTTGGTAGTAAGTTCCTTCCTGTGACATTTAAATTTTGTTTGGACAGTAGTAACTGGAAATTGGCGAAGCGCGATAAATACATGAAAAAAAAAACCTCTCCACTCTAGTGTGATTTTTATAAATAATATTAGGTCTGTTGGTTCTATTACTTTGCCAGTTTTTCGTGTGTTTCACGTGGACTTTAGACTGCCATCATGTCCAGTCCAGCTGAATGATACTCAGTAAAGGTCTTTTTTGGGCATCGATTTATGGTGGAGGCAAAATAGAAATCCGAAATGTACTAGTAAAGAGAAGCGCGGGTAAAAAATACATGCTGTCTGGAGTGATTTTTATCCCTAAATTTTAACACTCTTCTTACCGATGCCTTTGAATTGGGCTCCCCCAGTGGAACAGCGGTATGTATGCGGACTTCCAACGCTAGAAATCGGTTTTCGATACCCGTAGTGGGCAGAACACAGATAGTCCACTCTGTAACTTTGTGTTTAACTTCTAACAACAACAGCCTTTGAATTGACAAAAATGAGGAACATTTTAATGTCATAATAAATGATTTGTATGGATATTGTTTAAAATGACTTACCAGAAACAGTAAAAATAGAACTGTAACATAACAAGTCCCCTGGTGGGTCAGCTACAATTCGGGGTTCGATTTCCCGTTGTGTGTACAATGCGAAGATAGCTTATTGCGTAACTTCGCGCTTAAACATACAAACAAATAGTTTAGGCATTTTGATTTATTCTATTTCTCTACAACATTTACTTGAAGCTAACTGGTTTGAATTTGTTATTTATTTTATTTTCAATTTTTGTTCACCCCCCAGTGTGTTACTCGTGCTACCTTTCTTTCACGCAAAAACCTTTCTTTATTTCCTATCATATTTAAACCAATCATAAACATTTTTCATTGGTTGAAACCGAAACAATAAATAAGTTAAAATTAGTTAGGTTTTTGCGAAGTTAGTCAGTAAGAAACCCCACATTTTTAACGAGATGAAGGACCTATTCAAAAGTCAGCATCACGTTCAAGGTTAAACAACTGTTAAAGATGAACAAGAAAAATCAATGTTTGTTCTTTCCGAACTGTGGGGTTGTTGTATGCTCAGACCAAAGATGGTCAGTAGGCTAAAATGTAGCTTTTGAATCTCTAGGATACAAACAATAAAATTCGTGCACATTACGAGTGAACGAACTTAGTTCGACTAGTAAGACCTGTTCTCTTATGTTTGGAACAGCTGGCGACGTCTTGACTATTGCCAAATGTAGGCTTACGGGTTATTACCGTCTATAAATATGTAACATACAAAGCTTTGTAATCCTTATGAGTGGTGTCTTCGTCTTGTCAATTTTTAAGTTAATATGGTAATGAAATAACGAAATATAGTGTACTTTAAGTAGAAAACAACACGAATATCTAAAACCGTTTCAGAACTCCAGATAATATTCTTTATTGTTCGAATAAAATAAACCAAACGACGAACCCTAGTGAATAAAAATTGAACTTATTATTTTAATCCTCAAAGTATTTGTGTTCACTGTATTGGGAAGAATTGTTAAAGTCTTATTTGGTGAGCGGGCACTCGGCCGAAAGGTTTAGATTCCTGTAGTGGGCACGGCACCGACAGCCAATTGTGCAAGTTCGTTCTTAGAAAAGAAAAATGTTTAACTCAACATTAGGGAACAGGACATTTGCAATATGATAATAGAAATCACCTCATTGAATGTGCATCTCTGAAAACGCTTTCATTGTTGTAATTTAGTAGTTTCGTCGTAATCACTGAAATGGAAAAACCTTGCTTAATTAAGTAATTCATAGTGTCTTTGATACTTGTCCTACGGTGGAACAACAGTAAGTCTACGGCCTTATAACGCTAAATCCGATTCCCTATGTTGGACGCAGCATATAACCTAATGTGGCTTTACTTGAAAACAAACAAACTGTTTCACTAAAGCTTCTCTATCTGTATTTTATATAGTTGTTTAAATCAAGACACAAAATTGCCAAAACAGGACCCATCACCATGTCCCAGGTTGAACAAAAAACGCGGCCTGGCTAATTAATGAATGAATATTCGCTGTCAAATTTTTATCGATGCTATAAGTGTAGCTGTCAGTTTGGCTGCCAATTTTAATTTTATTCCTTTAAGTCACACGCTCGATCCTTTTTCGGCCGCACCT
>NW_013671225.1:44069-45619 GCF_000517525.1 Limulus polyphemus
TACTTATTATTATTATTTTCTTTTTTTTCTTTATAAAAATTCAACACTGCCAGAAGAGTGTCAAGAAATGCTTCTTCTTCTTCTTGTTAAAATGAAGTTAGAAATATAAATTTTCCAATGTTGTTTATTCTAAAGCTTTTAGTGATATATCATCTAATAAACCTTTACAGAGGCGCTTTTCATAACCAAGTTTGTTGAAATGTTTTACCATTTAGAAGACTTAAAACACTTCAACAAAGATGATCTTTGTAAAGTAATGCATAGTTTATTGAAATACAAACAACGATGTTTTCGTTCCATCTAAATTCTTGGTCCCTCCCTCCCTTGCTGGACACTCTCCGACTTTCACCTATTCTACCAACGGTGAATCATTTTCCAATCAGAGCGCTCAGGGTGAAACTAACAGTTCAAGTCGCCGCTAGGTGTCTCCTGGGGTGTATAACTATAACGGTCATTGAACTCACCTGGTGAGCACTGACGCCGATAGCAAATGTTTTGTTTTAATTAACTAAATAACCGTTTTCAAAGAAATACTTCAGGAGTAAACTGAAAATCACATGGACGTTTCTTCACCTATAAGTAAAAGTAGTTTTGTTAATTGAACTTTTTCTCAAATAAGCTTAAACCCTCTCAGTATCATTACTAGATGAAAAGTTACTGGGTTTACAGCAAATATGTAGTGTAACGAATGTAGTAGTTTTGTTGTTGTTGTTGTATGTACACATGTATAAATTGTAAATGCCTGTGGATATGTAAATAGCGTGTAGTGTGTCTATGTATTTAAGTCCCTAGTTCAGAGTCTATTAGGTGTGTGTATTTATGTCCCTAGTTCAAAGTCTCTTAAGTATGTGTGTTTAAGTCCCTAGTTCAGAGTCTCTTGGGTGTGTGTATTAAGTCCCTAGATCAGAGTCTCTTAAGTATGTGTATTTAACTTCCTAGTTCAGAGTCTCTTAAGTATGTGTATTTAAGTCCCTAGTTCAGAGTCTCCTAGGTGTCTGTATTAAAGTCCCTAGTTCAGAAGTCTCTTAAGTATTTGTATTTACGTCCCTAGTTCAGAGTCTCTTCGGTGTCTGTATTTATGTCCCTAGTTCAGAAGTCTCTTAAGTATATGTATTTATGTCCCTAATTCAGAGTCTCTTAAGTATGTGTATTTAAGTCTCTAGATCAGAGTCTCTCAAGTATGTGTATTTATGTGCCTAGTTCAGAGTCTCTTAAGTATGTGTATTTAAGTCCTTAGTTCAGAGTCTCTTCGGTGTTTGTATTTATGTCCCTAGATCAGAAGTCTCTTAACAATAATAAGAATATTTCTGAGAATAAAGTATCTTTACTAATTTAAGTTTTGTTTGTTTTTGTATACACAGAAATAACGGAAAAAAAATCAGTACAGAAGAAGTTCTATTATCATTATTTTAAGGTTTCTCCTGTCTACACGGCAACAGTCTATTATTATTATTTTTTGAAGGTTTCTGCTGTCTACACGGCAACAGTCTATTATTATTATTATTTGAAGGTTTCTGCTGTCTACACGGCAACAGTCTATTATTATTATT
>NW_013671225.1:46049-49517 GCF_000517525.1 Limulus polyphemus
AAAGGAAGTTAACATGATTTTTGATATCATATTGACAAGTTGTTTATCGGTGAGCACAACTGTTGGGTTTAAATTGTTGGTTTGTTTGTTTGTAATTAAGCACAAAGCTACACAATGTGCTATCTGTACTCTGACCACCACGGGTATCTAAACCCGGATTCTAGCGTTGTAAGTCCGCAGACATACCGCTGTGCCACTGGGGGGCTTAAATTGTTGGAAAAATTGCTTTTGCAATATTAGAAAAGAATCATGGTATTTTTTTTCGCAATCCACTCCATACGGCGCTCGACTCGCAATCTGAGGGTCGCGGGTTCGAATCTCCATCACACCAAACATGCTCGCCCTTTCAGCCGTGGGGGCGTTATAATGTGACGGTAAATCCCACTATTCGTTGGTAAAAGAGTAGCCCAAGAGTTGGCGGTGGGTGGTGATGACTAGCTGCCTTCCCTCTAGTCTTACACTGCTAAATTAGGGACGGCTAGCGCAAATAGCCCTCGTGTAGCTTTGCGCGAAATTCAAAACAAACAAACAAACAAAACACTCCATACGCAACATTCAAAAGAAAGTTTCATTTTCATAGTTTCAGAACTTTCTTAAATGTTGACGATTTAACTACAAAAGGAATTTACTATACACTTTTGTTGTGTGAAGATGAGAGCCGAAATCTTGGAAATGATTTCGATCGACTTCCTAAGGGCGCAGAATTTAGGCTAGAAAATATATTCCCAACTTCTTCCTTGTTTCGTTTGTTTCTCTGGTCCCTCAGAGGGTTAGCGGTATGTTCACAGACATACAACGCCAAATCCTGAGTTCGATTCTCAGTGACAGAAAAAGCGCAAATAGCTTTGTGTAAAAACCGAACAAAACATATTTTTGTAAGAGTGTAACCTACGACGCATGAGCAATAACTTGAAGGAGTCTTAACGTTTACCAGTCCTTTGATTTAAAAAAACTGTATCAAAATCTTGATTGTATAATTATAAAATAAGAGTTCGAAGTTCTTTGGGGTCATGATCCAAATTGAAGAGTTACCTAAGCGCCCACGTGTAGTTCTTTTTTAGGCTAAATTATTAGCATATAATTTTTACGAGTAGATGTACTTATGTAGTTAATAGATTCACAAATATAGTAGTAAAATTTAGAATATTTTGTCGTTATTTTTAAATGCGATACGTGTTGATATATCAGGACAATAAAAACACCAAAAACCAAGTTTAAAATTACGAAACGACCAGCATGCAATATTTTATATCCAATTATGATGACGCCACTGTTCACGTGATAAAATTTAACCTTGTAGAACTTTAAACAGCGCCACACCTAGACTAGTGTATCAGATTTTACTTGAATTTTACACATAAATTAAGCTGGAAGCGTTTCGTTTGAATTCCGCCCTTTAATATTCTACAACCCTCATTTCGTGTTCTGGAGGTGTTATGTAACTATCCCATCCATTTATTATTCTATAACCTTCATTTCGTGTTCTGATAGAGTCAAGTAACCATCTTACCCATTCAATACTCTATAACCCTCATTTCGTGTTGTGGAGGAGTCATGTAACCATCTCACCCATTTAATACTCTACAACTTTTATTTCACGTTCTGGAGGAGTTATTTAACCATCACACCCATTTAATACTCTATAATCTTCATTTCGTGTTGTGGAGGAGTCATGTAATCGTCTCACCCATTTAAATCTCTACAATCTTCATTTCATGTTCTGAAGAAGTCAAGTAACCATCTCACCCATTTAAATCTCTACAATCTTCATTTCATGTTCTGAAGAAGTCATGTAACCATCTCACCCATTTAAATCTCTACAATCTTCATTTCATGTTCTGAAGAAGTCAAGTAACCATCTCACCCATTTAAATATCTACAATCTTCATTTCGTGTTCTGGAGGAGTCATATAATCGTTTCACCCATTTAATTCTCTATAACCTTCATTTTGTGTTATGGAGAAGTCATATAATCATCTCACTACATGTATATCTTCTCCTCAAAAACATAGACTTTGCTCTGTAAAAGTAATTCTTACCAGCCATTCCACTGATTCGATAGTACTATAAAGCCTGAATCTATGATGATACATTTATGATAAGTCGTTCTTAAACTCTTTTCTTCTTTCTCAATTACATTTATTCTGCCAGTAATAACGGAGTAAAAGAACAAACAACAAAGACTCACTCACGCCTGTGTACTGTCTGTTAAGTATTGTTTGTTTTTAATTATGCACAAAGCTGTATCGAAACCCGGTTTCTAGCGTTGTAAGTCCGCAAACATACCGCTGTGCCACTGGGGGGGGGGGGGCTCTGTTAGGTATGCATTAAGTTTTACACAAGAAACTGTTTCATTTCACAGGCTAATAGCGTTTGGATCAGTTTAGTTCCAAGAGTTGAAATACGGCTTGGTGTACGTGTCCAATAAATAATTAGTGTTACAATATAACAGACTTGTATTAAAGGCTGGTATTCTTGTTTGATGAACATATGTATATTAATCAGTCTAATCACAATTTAATAAGGAGGTGAGAGAAATCTTTATTAAATAATCTGCTAGAAACTTTGACCAAATAAAGTTATATTCAAACAACCCGTTCGTCAGTTTTTAGAAAAGTGTCAATATTCTAGTTGTGGTTCGGTTGTTGCAGTGTTAACTTATAAACGCGTGTATCAGTTCCACTGGGTAACGTTAATTTAGATATATGCAACCACCGATAAACAACTCTAACGAAAACTATAAACTAGTCAGACTACTAGTCGTCTGAGATTGTGAAACATTTTATTCTACTTACGAAAGTTCTGCTTATTGATTGTTTGTTTGTAATTAAGCACAAAGATACACAATGGGCTATCTGTGCTCTGTCCACCAGGGGTATCGAAACCCGGATTCTTGCGTTGTATGTCCGCAGACATCCCGCTGTGCCACTGGGGGGGTCTTAACTATTTTAGATTTAATCCCTTCCATGATTTGCCCTAGATAACTCGGGCGACCTCCGTGTTTCAAAAAATATTTGCCCGAGTTAATACGAGCAAACCATTTCTCGTCGTATTTTTAATTATTTGCCCAAATTTATTCACGTATTATAATCAGTGCTCGTTAGATGGAATTGAAAATGTTGTTTATGTTGATCTCTATCGGATTCATTCTAAATAATGTATCATAAACACTGGAGAAAAGCATTCCTATTCTTTACTCTAGTTTCATTGAAATAATATATATTTCTTAAAACTCATTGGCGCTTCTGTAAATGCTCAATGTTAAAACCCACTCGCCATGAAGGCGTTATAATGTGACGATCAATCCCACTATTTGTTGGTAAAAGAGTAGCCCAAGAGTTGGCGGTGGGTGGTGATAACTAGCTGCCTTCCCTCTGGTCTTTTCACTGTTAAATTAGGGACGGCTAGTGCAGATAGCCCTAGTGTAGCATTGTGCGATATTCAAAACAAACAATAAGATATACACAA
>NW_013671225.1:50517-60915 GCF_000517525.1 Limulus polyphemus
GTATACATTTCTATAAATTTATTTATAGAGTATACTTTGTGTAAAAATATGATAACAGATCATTAAAAAAATTTTGTTTCATTAGTACAAAAGTATAGACTATCAGAAAGCGAAGCCCCCACCCCTAGTGGCACAGCGGCATGTCTGCGGAGTTACAACGCTAGAATCCGGGTTTCGATACTCGTGGTTGGCCTAGCACAAATAACCCATTGTGTAGCTTTGTGCTTAATTACAAACAAACAAACAAAAAGCGAAATAAAAAGCCTGAAACGGAAGGGTTAACGAGAGACAGATCATTATCACGAGGTGTGTTAGCTTCGGAATCGTTAACTGAAAGACCAAACAACTCGGATGTTTTGTTTTTTGTTTTGATATTTAAGAGGTTTGTAAATATGTTTATATCATTATTGTTTTTGGCCATTATCACATCAAATCGTGCCAATTAACTTTTGTTAAGTAATTCAATAACATTTCTTTAAATAAACACGCTCGTAAAAATCCTAACTATATGCATAGTTGCCTTCATATACCGTGTTTAATGAACTCATAAAATCACGTTACCCTAATGTAGAGTGAAGTAATAACTCAACTGTGAAGTCTTTTGAATGAATATATTAATAATTGTACGCTGTGATTGTATTTTAGGTACATGGTCCAAAACATCTAAATCACTACTTTCTGATCCTATTGAAACATCAAATATCATTTTACCGTTTGATAATGTACTTCTTATTGTCCTGTAAAAAAACTTCGTAACTTGACTTAAGTCATTCAAGTGGAAACTTTAAAAACGACGGAATAAGATCACAGCGTAGAAATGCTGGTTTAATCAAACTTGTTTCATTTTGAGAAGAGCCTAATATACGGTTCTGTTTAGTTTGACTATATTGTATGTTTGTTATAAGGCAATAAACCCATAACCACGCTTCATCTTTATGAAAATTAACTCTATAACCAACCACGTAGTAGGTTTCTAATAGAATCCAGGTTTTCAATGTAATAAATTAACCGTTTTTTTTTAAACTTACAAATTATTAGGCGAGAGAAATGTCCGTAATTATTGGTTTCTAATGCTTGCTTTTCTACGGGATAGAATCCTACAACTGTTGCTGTCTCTCTCTCTCTCTCGACTTTGTTTTGTTCTGTGTTTTTTTGTGGAACGGGGGAGGGACTGTGTTTACAAACCAGTAATCGATCAGATATCGACAACACTCTGTTATTATTGATGTTGTTGTTTTCCTTGTGCAAATCTACACAATGGGCTGTCTCCACTGTGTTTACCGCGGGGAATCGAGCCCCGGATTTTATCGTTGTAAGTCTGTAAACTTGCCGCTGAACCACCAGGTGACAACAAAACATCATTCTTTGACTAGCGCGAGCACAAACTCGGGTATCAGGTTGTTGTTAGAAAGAATATTTTGAAAGGCAAATTTCGAATTCCTTTGACTACTTCAGTTTATTGTAGTTTTGCGACTTTTTAAATTGGATTGAATGAAAGATATTCCAGTCCAACGAGGTGTAAAACATTGGTTCCACCTCTTCCTCCAGCAAAAAAAAAAAAAAAATGTTGAGCAGGAGTGGTACAGAATAACGCGAATTTCCCCTTTCATTCATATTTTTTTCAGGACCCAGTTGTTCTTCTCTTGGATATATATCACTTTTTCTTTCATCCTAGGACGCTGAACCTTCCACCGAAGAATAAGTAAATCAAAGGATGAAATATGAAAGTAAATTTTGATTTTTGCTTGTTGACAAGAAGTAAACCGATTTTCAAGTTCGTTTTTGAGTTATACACAAAATCTAAGAGTGTGACTGTCAACGTCAGAAATGACATCTCTATAACTTTAAAAACATATTTTATACTTCAATGACTGGAACAAACGTGTTTGTATCTCGAAAAAATTCAGAGGCATGAGACATAAAATACCAAAACTCTTTGACTGCTCTATTAAGTGCATGAGATACCGATTTCACACAACAAAGTCAGACATTTGAAGTAATTCATTTAACTCACAAAATGCAGTCTAATAACTGTAACTCTATTTAATGGTTTCTGGTCTGTAACAGAAGACGCTGCAGAGACTTAACCACAAAGTTTCACAATGGGCTGTATATGTTGCGCCCACCACTGGTATCGAAATCCGATGCTTTGCTTCACAAGTCCAGAAACGTATTATAGATTGTTATTAAACGGTCTAAGCTATAAGCACGCAAAATGTTTGTTTGTTTGGTCTTAACACTAGACTATTTATACTGTGCCCACCATGGGTATCTAGCCCCAATTTTCAGCCTCATAGGTCCAGAGACATACCGCCGAGAGGCCACGAAAAATGTTTTAAGACACTTAAATGCGAACTACTTTGAAGGAAAGTGCTCAGTAACATTAGTATTAAGAATAAACATTACATCATCAAATATAGCAATAAAATAATTAAAGAATGATTTTAGTGAGGTGTAAAACATTGGTTCCACCTCTTCCTCCAGCAAAAAAAAAAAAAATGTTGAGCAGGAGTCTCAATGTCTTAATTAAAGAATGACTTTAGTGAGGGCTATGTCTTAATTAAAGAATGACTTTAGTGAAGGTTATGCCTTAATTAAAGAATGTCTTTGGTGAGGGCTATGCCTTAATTAAAGAATGACTTTAGTGAGGGCTATGTCTTGATTAAAGAATGACTTTAGTGAGGGCTATGTCTTAATTAAAGAATGACTTTAGTGAGGGCTATGTCTTGATTAAAGAATGACTTTAGTGAGGGTTATGCCTTAATTAAAGAATGAATTTAGTGAGGTCTATGTCTTAATTAAAGAATGACTTTAGTGAGGGTTATGCCTTAATTAAAGAATGAATTTAGTGAGGGTTATGTCTTAATTAAAGAATGACTTTAGTGAGGGTTATGTCTTCACCAATACTCGTCTTAAACCTTTGATGCGTTACAAGTCTGTACTGATCATACTCGTTTATAAGCATGTTTCTTTGTAGTTTCGCTTTCAAACATTATTGGGCAGGGTGTGATCTAGTAGTTAGCATGTCCAGACTGTGAAGCCAAGGATACATAGTTCACGACCTGTTACCACAACAATGAGGGTGCGCTATGAAAGTGACAGTCAATCCCATTATTCAGTCAGGCAAGAGTAGCCCAAACAATGGCGGTGGGTGCTGCTGACGAGACACCTGTCCTCTAATCCAGTATTGTCCAACTTTATGCAAGTTATTGGTCACATGGTACTCATGGCTTTATTCAAGTTTATTAGTACTGCATGTCTAAGGAATACAATAATACATAAGAAACATTATAGATCTAAGTGTGAAAGGCACTATGAAAATAAGGCCAATTTTTAGCTTCATTTTTATTGATTAATTTTCTATTGCCACTTGGTTGCTGGTGGGCCTCCAATTGGACATCCCAGTACTTGTTTATTTGTTGCTACGCACGAAGCTACACAATAAGCTATCCCTGCTGTGCTCACCGCGGGTGTCGAAATCCGATTTTTAGCGTTATAAACCTTCAGACTTTCCGCTGAGCCACGGAGGGTGGGGGTATCCAAGTAGTAGTCTATAAGTTCAAAATTCTGGACAGCTATGCGCAGATAGTTCTCGTGTAGCTTTGCGTAAATTTCGAAACAAACAAGTCAACTATTATCTTTCTAGAATCACAAAATTTTTCAATACTAACACCGCTTTTCTGAAAAAGTGATAAGATCTCTCTCCATCCCTCCTCTCCCCCTCCCCCTCCATATATCAGACCGCTTAATCCCCTGGACTAGAAATGGCATCATCGTTATGAAAATGTGAAACACTGATGGACCTGGGTTTAAAAACATGAAATGTTTTGAAATTTTAGTCTAGGATATATTAATTAGCTTTTTAATTAATTAATTCAATCAGGGTTTGAATCTTGGCCCGAGATAACGAGTATTTTTAAATAAGAATAAGCAAACGTCTGTATACTAAATATATTTTATTCAATACTGCAGGGTTTTGTGGGGGAGTAGGAGGGGGGTATATAGACGAATATAAAATATTCAAGTAAGTTTAAAAATCCGTAAAACCTTTACTTTGCCTCCCAGTGGTATATCTGCTAACTTACAACGCTAGAAATCGAGTTTCGATACCCGTGGTGGGCAGAGCAGAGATAGCCCATTGCGTAGCTTTGTGCTTAACTTCAAACAGACACACCCTTTACTTTTCTAAAACAATCTCATGTTAGAGTACACATTACTTCGGTTTAAAATTTGTCAAGACAATCAAATGTATATGTTAAACATTATAACAGTAAAATAAATTAAATGAGACTGAAAGCCTAATATGAAAGATCTTAACTCTTACAGAGAAGTAAAAACCCAATCTCACATATTCAAACTAGCGTGCCAGACCTTAATACTTCCAGCATCATGTCATTACGCTACCCATGCCATTCGTATCACACGTAATTTCCAATAAATTTGTCAAACTTTCCTGCAGTAGGAAAGGTTGGGAAAGTTAAAGTCATTTTTCTTCACTGAGTGTGTTTATACGTTCTGGTTAATTCTGGGTTGATACTTTTCGGGCAAACATACCGATTTTGTTTTTCTTGGAATTTGAATCGAGAAAATAAAGTGTATTTCCCACACCAATCACATTTCATAACCGGTAAAATGATATACCAACAAAGGAGGCTTAGGATTCCTGTAAAACGTGAAATACCATGTCTCCAATCACGTTGTACTTATGAATCAAATAAGCAGAAACAACATATATTAGAAAAACAAAAGTATCCCGGTACGAAAAACTGCCACTCCTTGTGTTTCACAACTTTGTATAACTTTCTTTCCGTTCCAACGTTTGAGTTAAACCGCGTTTACAATTTAGAATCTCAGCGGCAAGTATACAGGCTTACGACGTTAAAAGTAAGGTTTCGATACCCGTGGTCAAAGTCGGATTAAGCCTACTGGGGGTCAAAGGTCTAATGTGTATTTAGGAGCCCATCGATAGGAATGTATGTATTTTCAAACTTGTTCAAGGTTGGTAACATTCCAAAAGCTTTTGAAGCCCACGGGGCTGCAGTCCCGTTAACCCTTGCGTTAATCTGGCCCGTAGTGTGTAGAGCACACATAGCCCATTGTGTAGCTTTGCGCTTAACAACAACCAACCAACTAGAACACTTTCTAATAACAAAAAAGGCAAAGCGGGAAGTACACTTTGTATTTGTTTGTTTTAGAGTGAAGCCAGACTGGGAAATATATGTGCTGTGTCCACCGCAAGGAATCGAAATCCGGGTTTTAAGGTTATAAGTCCGTAAACCGCTGTCCCACCGGGGGACTATATTTTGTGTATTTTGATATTCGAATGACATCGATGCTCAGATTTATTGAAAGTTAATGAGGTCAAAAACTTGAATAAATGGTTGCAAACTAGTGTTCTTTCTCCCCGTAAATTGAGCTATCTTAAAAAGAGTAGCCCAAGAGTTGGCGGTGGGTGGTGATGACTTTCTGCCTTCCCTCTAGTCTTACACTGCTAAATTAGGGATGGCTAGCCCTCCATAACAAACAAACAAACAATCACTTGAATGACAGGATTAACTTTAGAAAAAAGCTATTCAAAGGGAATTTTTTGTATAATTATTATTAATATTTGGATAAAAAAAAGCTGGTAATGAGGAAAATATCTCTTAAATGTATTAATAACGTGTTACGGTTGGAAGCGCAAAAAAGTTAGAACAGATATATAGTTGGAAGAGAAACGTCATTCTTTCCAGCTATATCTATACACATGTTCAACACAGAAAACCAACCGCACATGATTTAGGTACTGCTTAATAAAATACCCAAATAATTTGTTCAATAGTTTTATATAAAACGTTTAATAATGAGTCGTTTATAATCAGTTCTATGTTGTATGTTTATAGAAGGTTTGATTGTTTGTAGTTATGCACAAAGCTACACAATGGGCTATCTGTGCTCTGCCCACCACGGGTATCGAAACCCGGTTTCTAGCAAACATACCGCTGTGCCACTGGGAGCATATTTGTCATAAGACAATAGTATTAAGCTTATTGTATTGTTTGAACACCACAATCTTTGTTAAAAACTCACAATTTTTAAAAAACAACGATTATTTTATACACAATTCTATAAAAAATGAGATTGTTTCCAGTCTCCAAATTACTAAAATAATAACTTACTGTACAAGGTTAAAAAGTGGTAAAAACCCCGATGTGACTGGAAAACAACCTCATACACTCTGCATGTTTCGACGTATACTACTGCGTCATTCTCAGGAGTGTAATGTTTTGCAAAAATAACACTTATTTACACAATTATCAAATCACCAATTTACATATTAGAGCCCCCCCCCCCAGTGGCACAGCAGTATGTCTGCGGACTTGCAACGCTAGAAACCGGGTTTCGATACCCGTGGTGGGAAGAGCACAGATAGCCCATTGTGTAGCTTTGTGCTTAACTTCAAACTATCTAACTGACATATTAAAGAATTTCACGCCATCTACTGGCAACATTTCCATCAGGTCCATCATCTTTATTCAATAATTTAAATCTACTTTTTTACATTTAATTATCTCAATAGATTCACGTAACTTATTATTGATATTGTTAATTAAGTACATAGCTGTGGAAAGAGGTTTAATCCGGATTTGTTGACAGAGCTGTCATAAAACTAAAAAACAGGGATAAAAATATTAAGTTAAAACCATTTGCTGAAAAAGGTAAGAAAGAATGTTTAGTACTATTATATATACCTGGTTTATATTGTCAAATAATAAACAAAGATTTAAAAAACAAATAAATATTTTTTCGATATACAAACCGATAGACAAAGTCAGCGAAATTCTTAATACAACTAAAGATAAAACTGATTTAATGGAAAAATGTGGCATATATAAAATATTATGTGAATGTAAAATAGTTTATATAAGACAAACTAGAAAAAATCAGCCTGAATGAACACAAAAGAAATGTCAAAAATAACAATATTACTATTTCACCTTTAGCAGAACATGTTAGTGAAACTAATCACACAATTTAATGGGAAACAACTGTTATTTTAGCACAACCTGGAAACTTAATTGGTGTGAATATTCGTGAAGTAAATCTATTGAGATAATTAAATGTAAAAAAATAAATTTAAATTATTGAATAAGGATGATGGACCTGATGTAAATGTTGCCAGTAGATGGCGTGAAATTATTTAATATGTAAATTGGTGATTTGTATTACTGTATAAATAAGTATTACCTTGCAAAACATTACACTCCTGAGGATGACTCAGTAGTATACGTTGAAACATGCAGAGTGTATGAGATTGTTTTCCAGTCACATCGGGGTTTTTTACCACTTTTTATCCTGTACAGTAAGTTATTATTTTAGTAATTTGGAGACTGGAAACAATCTCATTGTTATCGAATTGTGTATAAAATATTCTTTGTTTTTAAAATTGTGAGTTTTTAACATTGAACATTACATACGTACCAAAAATGTTTTTTTATTCAGTTCCTTAAGGTTTTTCCGATAAGAAGAGTGTTTAATAGTATCTCAACCACACTGCCCCCCCCCCCCCAGTGGCACAGTGGTTGGTATGTCTGCGGACTTATACTGCTGGAAGCTGGGTTTCAATACCTGTGGTGGGCAGAACACAGATAGTTCTTTGTGTAGCTTTGTGCTTAATAACTAATAGAAACAGCATCAACCTCACTATATTTGCCATATCCATTGCCGACGAAGAGTTTCGCTCAATTCCAGAACTCATCAGGCCGGCTGAATTACAACAAATATAGCAGTGGTCGGAATATTATTTATAAAAGCCATGGATTTGGTAGACATAGTGTGGTTGAAATATTATTATACATTATTCTTCTTCTTGGAAAAACCTTATGGGACCGAATACGATAAAAATACGATAAGTCTAATACTATTGTCTTATGACAAATATAATTATTATTGGATGGTTTTTTTTTGTAAATTAATAATGAATTAAGTTAAATTTGTCATCTATTTAGAATTATAAACATTCTTATTATAACCAATGACTTGAACACAAGATTTTCAAAGAAACTTTAAAGTATCGCTACTTAACCCATCAGAGTCAATGACAACTAGCTCTTATTGAAAAGTTAAAATAGTTTGTCAGCTATTTAATTCTAATAATTCAATTAATAAAGAGTAACAAGAAAAATCTTAATTGACAAAAAAAGGCATCATTTAAATTTTAAATAATTGGATGTTCCTAAATCCAAGACAAAAAATACGCTCGAGGAGTTAAAAGGGATTATATATATATAATTTCTAAAAGCTTATGAGCGAAATCAAAGAAGAATATGTAATAATATATCAACCACACCACATCTGCCTTATCCAGTGCCGACGAGGCCTTTCGTCAATACCAGGATTCATCAGGACAACTGGGATGTGAACATCAACTTTTATGGTACAAAATAGAATAGGTAAATAAATTGTAATTACTATCAAATTTTTATTCTAAGTAATTTTCAAGTCAGATTTATTTATTTATTATATTTAAGTTCAAGTTGCATTCTGTGATTCATCCAGAAAAAGAAAAGTTAACCCTTTTATCATTAGCTTCTAATAAGTAGATAAGCAGCATTCTTCGGCAAACAAAGCCCCCTTTTTATGGAATTTTTCCACGAAGAAGTCATCCTTAAAGTAATCTTTGTTCATTCTGTCTGGCGCTGGCGTCGCTGTTGTGCTCAGACAATCCAAAAAAGAACTATATAATGCCACCATATAGTTGGCATGTATTTCAACTAGTTACTTCCACTGTTCTTAGTGATGCTTTGATAGAAATATTATCTAATATTGCAACTGACCGTTACGGAATCGATTTCGTGGCCACATGTGGAGAAAAGTACGCAAATAAATTCAATAGAGAAACAAACATTATTTTAACATAAAGATTTTTTTTTTTCAAAAGTAGCAAATTCACTATGACTTACTGACGAAATGGCTAGAGTTTTAGACATGCGTGAATAATTTTAGGAGTTTTATGCCCTTTATCAAGTCAATTACATCAGTATCTAGAATCACTGTAATGACTGTATATCTACAGCAGATCCGTTACCATGCACGTGGAACAAACCAAACAATATTTATAAATATATACGCACAGAGTTATGTATGTTTGTATAGTTTTAATTTTTTTATTATCATATATTATATACCTTAATTGTCATATTATTTAAGGCATTACAAGTTATTTTCTGACTAATAATTATAAGTTACACCTTCCAAACCTGCAGGCATGCACGCCCTTATGACCTAAAACAGGCTGACCATTAACTGTAGGCTATTTGTCTAGAGAAATATCAGCCATGTGATAACGAAGTATCGTCTCCAAGAATAAACAAAAATAGATTTTTTTTTCAGGAAATGCAATAAGATTCTTTAGAAAACAATAAATTAAGTACGGTTAAATATATGGGATTTTAGAATAAAATAAAGACTCGCCCATTAACAAGTATGAATATTTAATGGTAACTTAAATGAAGCCAATAGATAAATATTTAAAGGACAATAACATAATTAAAGTACAGTTGTGTAACCACTTTTTAAGTTATTACACCGATCAGGATGCGTGTAATACAAAATTATAGACGTTCTATGAGTTTATTTGTTGGTTGTTATCAAGCACGAAGCCACACGGTTGGCTGTCTGTGCTGTGCCCACCGCGGGTATCAAAACCTAAATTTTAGCGTTACAAGCTTTCGGTATTATCGCTGAGCCAGAGAAGAGAGGGAACTTTTATTTTTGAATAACAGTCTAGTTGTGAATTTACATGTTTCTGACATACGAGTTTCACATTTCAAAAATAGCTGAATATATATTCCCTAAAGTATCTTATTTAATTATTCAGTAAATAAACCATTCAAAGGGTTGCGCTTTCAATTAAATTTTATTCGTATTTTTTATTCATTTATTTATTTAAGAATCATATCGCTAACAGACGGATAAACCTACAATTTAAAATAAATAAATTATTCTTATCATCATGTTTATTCCAAAACTTCTTTCTTAGTCAAAACATTGCATGAGGAAAATGTAAGCTAGTGTTCTACCATATGATATACTACAATTAACTTGATCATTCTCCACAGCTCGAGTATTTCCGGTAAAACTTCTTATTCTGCCAAACCTATGTTGTTGTTTTTTGTACAACGATGCATTGCTGCTACAGTAAGTTAAAGAAATACTTCAGTTCGGCCTCCCATGATCTGGTCTCCACTATAACAGGCCGAATACGTGCTCGTTTTCTCCAATATTTTACAGATTTATTTTATATGTTTTGTTATGGCAATTTTCCCCATGTACAGCAGCTTTAACTATATATACACCTGGAAAAAAGTTAAGCACCCCCAAATATTTTTCAGGATTGCTTATTGAAAATAAGGTTTA